>NC_091144.1:42778550-42883604 GCF_041381155.1 Argopecten irradians
CATATAATGGAAAAGTATAACCATATAAAATGTCTATGGAATAAAATAATGATTATTGGGAATAATGTAAAGTAGAATCATACAATGGTAAAATCAAATCAAATAAAGATGAAATCAAATAATATAACGATAAATGAAAATAATACAATAATAACACCAAATAAAACAATGGTAGATGCTAATCGATATATGTGTTACCAAATCAAATAATGATAACATCGATTGATATAAAGAAAATAATACCATGACAAATGAAAATAAAACAATAGTAAAAACAAATGATACATTGATCATATCAAATCAAATATAGATAAACTGATACCATATATTGATAAGATCAAATCATATAATGATAAAACCATATAATATAACGAAAACACAAATTCATATAGTATATTTGAATCATACGAGACAGCTATGGCGTTCCATAGTATATACTTAAAGGTCCAATAAAGGTTTCCATTTCCTCCAGCCTATTTCAAATTGCCTTTTAATATGGACTAAAAAACATATATTTTTGAACTTAAAAAATTATCCTTAATTATATTAATAAGAGCATTGATATTTAAAGAGTTGCTAAGACATCTGGTTTTATAAATGTAATGTTTCATAATTATCAAAATTTCATTGTCAACAGAACTACAATTTTGTAAAACTATTCCAAAAAGAAATGAATCTTTATTATATGCAAAGGGAATAAACAATAAATCTAAAAAGGTTTCAAAATTTTGAAGCAGAGTTTGCACCTCTTTGCATTCCCATAGGCAATGTATAATTGTCTCCCTTTCTGTATTACATAAAGTACACATAGGACTAGGATTTATTCCTATCTTATGAAGGAAGGTATTAGTAACTTATATATGATGAATAATTCTGACTTGAAACCATATCAATTTGGAATTTTTTGTTACCTTAAATGGAAGAGTATATATTTTTAACCACATTTCTGTATCAAAATTAAAGCTCAAATTCCATTTTCTAGTACCTGTTGGAGTTGTTGATGGAGTTATGATAAACCTATAGAAGTCTTTCACACCCTTTTTGCTTTTAAAGAAAATTTCTAATAATTGTGGTATAAAAGGATATAAAAGTTTCTCTGGTTTTATTTCGAGATTTCTTAAATAGCGCTTTATTGACTTTAATTTATCCCATGCTTTAAAGACATCTTTCCAAAATTGATTACGACATCTGGATATACACAATTTTACATAATCCTTCCCACAATTATATATCTTATTTAAATCTAGAGTTGACTTGAGGATCAGATACCATTTGCCTGAAGACGAGAAAAATCTTCTAACCCATCCTAACTTTAATGAATGGATGAAAGCATACAAGTCAATCATCTTAAGCCCACCATCTGCATAATTTTGAATCATAACATCTGATTTGATCTTATGGCATTTACCATTCCACAAAAAACGAATAATAAAGAATTTATTGTAGCTAAATATTTTTCTGGTGGGTTTGGTAAGGTTATAAATAGATAGTTAATTTGCGAGATCAATAAATATTTAATAACATTAATTTTCCCAATTGGAGTCAAGCTCCTCCTCTTCCAAGCAGTAAGAAGTGACTTGAGTTTTACAATTTTTTTGTCAAAATTCATTTTTGGTATCTGATCTAAATCAACTGAAAATCCAACCCCCAAAAATGTAAATCTGGTTTTCCCCCACTGTAAATTCAAATCTGGCCTATATGTTACATTACTGTATTTATAGCTCCCTAACCATATAACTTGTGTTTTACTAGTATTAATATTTAAACCTGAAATTTTTGCATAATTATTCAACTCAGATATAGACTCATTAAGAGACCTCTCTGACCCATCTAGTATCAAACCAGTGTCATCTGCATATTGCACGTTCAAAATTGGTACATTATCTACATCAATGCCTTTAATATGATTATTATTTCTAATTCTTGCAGCTAGCACTTCTGCACATATAATAAAAATGTAGGGAGCTATTGGATCTCCTTGACGATAACCTCTTTCTATACTGATACGATTGAAGAATATACATTATTGTTAAATAATTTTTACCACTTTCTTATTTCTGGTCCAAAGTTAAAATAGTTAAAAACTTTATCAATAAATCTCCATGAAACGGAGTCAAATGCCTTTTGGAAATCTACTAACATCAACATACCTGGAATATTTAAATCTTCAACATATTGCATTACATCATACACTGTGCGGATATTTTCACCTATATACCTACCAGATAAAAGCCAGTCTGATCTTCATTGATAATTTTTTCTAAAACTGTTTTGATTCTTTGTGAAATTACCCCTGAAGCAATTTTAAATGTAATATTTAAGAGTGTAATTGGCCTCCAGTTTTTTAAGAAGTGGCGTGGCTTATCTCCCTTGGGAATACACAATAATTCCATGTCTTTGGGTAACTGAACATTGACCTACTAAAAAACCATGATTTAAAGAGCGCACAAGAAAACTACCTAAATTCCTCCAAAAAACTTAAAAAAATTCTGAAGTGAAACCATCTGACCATGGACTCTTATTATTTTTCATACCTCTTAGAACTTTTCCTGCTTCCTGAAACGTTATCTTACCCTCTAAGTTATCTGACTCAGTATTACTTAATTTTGGAATATTACAATTTTCTAAATGTACTTCTAAGTCAATGTTATCAGTCTCCCTAAACTTATAAAGATTTTCATAAAATAATCTTACTTCAGACAGGACTTCCTCTTGTTTAGTTATAATATCTCCATTATCTTTTTGTATTTTAGGTATGATCTTAGAAGTAAAATTTCTGTTTTCTAAATTTAAAAAATATGATGTTGGTTTCTCCCCCTCCTCAATCCATTTTGCCCTTGATCTAATTAGACTGCCCTTAACTTTTTTAACACGTACAGCTTCCAACTCCTTTCTTAATCTATCTAATTGTTCATGGTCAGGATCAGTTTCCGCCTCTAGTAATTCAATTGAAGTCTTAAGATTATCATCAAGTGGATTATAGATCTACCCCTTATTTCCATAAGTAATGTTTCCAGAAATAATTGTTCATTAATTAAAAACTGTATATTACTGTTAGAAACATTTTCAATAGAATTAAAATTATACACAGGTACTGCAGCTTGACCTCCTCAATACAAGTTTTAATCATTTCCAGATATTCAGATTCAAATAATAAAGAGTTGTTAAATTTCCAAAGTCCCTTCCCTTTTTTAAATTCATTCAAAGTCAAAGATAATGTTGAAATAGAATGGTCAGATCTATAACCCGGTTCAATTCTGGACTTATTAACACTAGAAAGAAGAGTTTCGGATATTAAAAAGAAGTCCAGTCTTGCTTGTTTTATAGGATTTACTTTTCGCCAGGTATAACGCCTAGTATCTGGATGGTGCTCCCTAAAAATGTCAATTAAACTATAATTTTGAATGATTTCCAAGACTTTATTTCTGGCTGCAGGATTATTCACATGTCTATAATTACTATCGTAGTCTAAATTTGGTTCTACAACTAAGTTGAAATCTCCACATATAATAATATTATCATTCCCAAAGCCATTGACCGTGTCTATAACTAAATCATAAAAGCTTGGTGTGTCCTGGTTTGGTCCATATAAAGAGATAAGTGTTGTTCTGGACCCATCAATAACTATATCAAGAGCAAGAAGATAAAAAATATATATTTAATCTTGTGCTTCGAATATTTTCCTAAAATGTCAAACTAAACTTTTTTCGACAGATCACAAGGAAGCCTTCCGTTTCATCAAAACAAAAGCCCAAGTGACTTTACTACACGGCTCTTCAACTGACAGGGAGGGGGAGAGAAACACGACACTATCTTGCCGCTTTAAACAAAGGACACTCCTCTTATCATTATAGGCAGCGCTATAAGAGGCATTTAGACCCACTTATCTCGACTTGTATCTGTATTCGGAATGTAGCATGACTTCGTGTGCGTGTTGAGTAAGCTATTTCGTGTCAGTTTCGTTCCGTTTCATTTCCTGTTGGTGGCGATTCCTTAATTTAACACATGTCTGTTGCGCGTGTTTGTTCGTGTGTGCTTTATCAGAGAGCCATCATGGCCAAGAATCCACGAATCGTCAGAGTCTGTGCTGTTCCTGACGCGGGCAACGACTTCATAGCAATGCAATGTTGGTTGGTTGGTTCAGGTGGAATTTATCGATCAAATGTATTGTTGAGGTTCACATACGAAATGCCACACACCTTAACACTTAAAGGATTCAGATGCTAGTATGTAAAACGTTTGTAAGGACGCACATGTTATATACAACCTCAGACAAAATGACGGGATTCAAAAGCTATTATTGTTCTGGTACGACACACAGTTACCTATCATAGTAGGACGCCATTTTAGATACCCATGACGCCACAAATCGCTGATTTTTGTGGTACAGCTTAACGCAGTCTTAATAATAGTTCATAGTTATCATGCCATCATCACAAGTTCAGTCTGATTGGCAGATAAAACGATGTAAGGATTTCACAGAAAAAAAGAGTCCAAAGGGCCTAAAAGGTCATCTGACCATTACATGGTAATATCTGAACAGTCAGTTATTCATATCGGGTCATTCCCTTTATGTATGTATGTGATGTGGATATTTTTCTAGACGAGTCATTTTCAATCAAATCTATTCATTGATTATAATGAACCAATAAATAATTGATATTTACTTGAAGGCTACATGTTTTAAGGCTTCCATTGCGCATAACAAAAAAATAGCCAAGCCTGTTCTGTTTAACGCAACGTAAACCTAATTTTCCTTTCACGAACTACAGGGTAATGTGAACAGCGCACACCTGTACGATTTACAGGCTAGTTTGAACAGCGCACACCTGTACGATTTACAGGCTAGTTTGAACAGCGCATACCTGTACGATTTACAGGGTAGTGTGAACAGCGCACACCTGTACGATTTACAGGGTAGTGTGAACAGCGCACATATGTACGATTTTCAGGGAAGTGTGAACATCGCACACCTGCACGATTTACAGGGTAGTGTGAACAGCGCACACCTGTACGATTTCCCTTCACGAACTACAGAAAAGTGTGAACGGCGCACTAGTGTACGATTTACATGATAGTGTGAACAGTGCACACCTGTGTGATTTACAGGGTAGTATGAACAGCGCACTTCAGTACGATTTACAGGGTAGTATAAAGAGCGCGCACCTGTACGATTTACAGGGTAGTATGAACAGCGCACACCTGTACGATTTACAGGCTAGTTTGAACAGCGCATACCTGTACGATTTACAGGGTAGTATGAACAGCGCACACCTGTACGATTTACAGGCTAGTTTGAACAGCGCATACCTGTACGATTTACAGGGTAGTATAAAGAGCGCGCACCTGTACGATTTACAGGGTAGTATGAACAGCGCACACCTGTACGATTTACAGGGTAGTATGAACAGCGCACACCTGTATGATTTATAGGGTAATATGAACAGCGCACACCTGTACGATTTACAGGGTGGTATGAACAGCGCGCACCTGTACGATTTACAGGGTAGTATGAACAGCGCACACATGTACGATTTACAGGGTAGTATGAACAGCGCACACCTGTATGATTTATTGGGTAATATGAACAGCGCACACCTGTACGATATACAGGGTAGTATGAACAGTGCGCACCTGTATGATTTACAGGGTAGTATTAATAGCGCACACCTGTACGATTTACACGGTAGTGGGAACAGCGCGCACCTGTACGATTTACAGGGTAGTGTGAACAGCGTGCACCTGTACGATTTACAGGGTAGTGTGAACAGCGCGCACCTGTACGATTTACAGGGTAGTGTGAACAGCGCACACATGTACGATTTACACGGTAGTGGGAACAGCGCGCACCTGTACGATTTACAGGGTAGTGTGAACAGCGCGCACCTGTACGATTTACACGGTAGTATGAACAGCTCACATCTGTATGATTTACAGGGTAGTGTGAACAGCGCGCGCCTGTACGATTTACACGGTAGTATGAACAGCTCACATCTGTACGATTTACAGGGTAGTATGAACAGCGCGCACCTGTACGATTTACACGGTAGTATGAACAGCTCACACCTGTACGATTTACAGGGTAGTATGAACAGCTCACATCTGTACGATTTACAGGGTAGTGTGAACAGCTCACATCTGTACGATTTACACGGTAGTATGAACAGCTCACATCTGTACGATTTACACGGTAGTATGAACAGCTCACATCTGTACGATTTACACGGTAGTATGAACAGCTCACATCTGTACGATTTACACGGTAGTATGAACAGCTCACATCTGTACGATTTACACGGTAGTATGAACAGCTCACATCTGTACGATTTACACGGTAGTATGAACAGCTCACATCTGTCATTTACGAGTATACCAATCTGTACGATTTACAGGTAGTATGAACAGCACTGTACTACAGGTAGTTGAACATCACATCTGTCGATTGTGAACAGCTCACATCTGTACGATTTACACGGTAGTATGAACAGCTCACATCTGTACGATTTACACGGTAGTATGAACAGCTCACATCTGTACGATTTACACGGTAGTATGAACACTCACACCTGTACGATTTACACGGTAGTATGAACAGCTCACATCTGTACGATTTACAGGGTAGTATGAACAGCTCACACCTGTACGATTTACACGGTAGTATGAACAACAGCGTTACACGTAGTAGAACACATCTGTACGATTTACACGGTGTATATGAACAGCTCACATCTGTACGATTTACAGGGTAGTATGAACAGCTCACATCGTACGATTTACGTAGTGTGAACAGCTCAATCTGTACGATTTACACGGTAGTAATGAACAGCTCACACCTGTACGATTTACAGGGTAGTATGAACAGCTCACATCTGTACGATTTACAGAGGTAGTTGTATGAACAGCGCGCACTCTGTACGATTTACTGTAACAGCTCACATCTGTACGATTTACAGGGTAGTATGAACAGCGCGCACATCTGTACGATTTACAGGGTAGTATGAACAGCTCACATCTGTACGATTTACAGGGTAGTATGAACAGCTCACATCTGTACGATTTACACGGTAGTATGAACAGCTCACATCTGTACGATTTACAGGGTAGTATGAACAGCGCACACCTGTACGATTTACACGGTAGTATGAACAGCTCACATCTGTACGATTTACACGGTAGTATGAACAGCTCACATCTGTACGATTTACAGGGTAGTGTGAACAGCTCACATCTGTACGATTTACACGGTAGTATGAACAGCTCACATCTGTACGATTTACACGGTAGTATGAACAGCTCACATCTGTACGATTTACAGGGTAGTATGAACAGCTCACACCTGTACGATTTACACGGTAGTATGAACAGCTCACATCTGTACGATTTACAGGGTAGTATGAACAGCTCACATCTGTACGATTTACAGGTAGTATGAACAGCTCACACCTGTACGATTTACACGGTAGTATGAACAGCTCACATCTGTACGATTTACAGGGTAGTATGAACAGCGCGCACCTGTACGATTTACACGGTAGTATGAACAGCTCACATCTGTACGATTTACACGGTAGTATGAACAGCTCACATCTGTACGATTTACAGGGTAGTATGAACAGCTCACACCTGTACGATTTACACGGTAGTATGAACAGCTCACATCTGTACGATTTACACGGTAGTATGAACAGCTCACATCTGTACGATTTACAGGGTAGTATGAACAGCTCACACCTGTACGATTTACAGGGTAGTATGAACAGCTCACATCTGTACGATTTACAGGGTAGTATGAACAGCTCACACCTGTACGATTTACACGGTAGTATGAACAGCTCACATCTGTACGATTTACAGGGTAGTATGAACAGCGCGCACCTGTACGATTTACAGGGTAGTATGAACAGCTCACATCTGTACGATTTACAGGGTAGTATGAACAGCTCACATCTGTACGATTTACAGGGTAGTATGAACAGCTCACATCTGTACGATTTACAGGGTAGTATGAACAGCTCACATCTGTACGATTTACAGGGTTGTGTGAACAGCTCACATCTGTACGATTTACAGGGTTGTGTGAACAGCTCACATCTGTACGATTTACAGGGTAGTGTGAACAGCTCACATCTGTACGATTTACAGGGTAGTGTGAACAGCTCACATCTGTACGATTTACAGGGTAGTGTGAACAGCTCACACCTGTATGATTTACAGGGTAGTATGAACAGCTCACATCTGTACGATTTACAGGGTAGTATGAACAGCTCACATCTGTACGATTTACAGGGTTGTGTGAACAGCTCACATCTGTACGATTTACAGGGTTGTGTGAACAGCTCACATCTGTACGATTTACAGGGTAGTGTGAACAGCTCACATCTGTACGATTTACAGGGTAGTGTGAACAGCTCACATCTGTACGATTTACAGGGTTGTGTGAACAGCTCACATCTGTACGATTTACAGGGTTGTGTGAACAGCGAACCTTTACAAAGTAACACATGCCAAAAAAACCCAATTGATCGCGTAAGCTCTCTTTCCCAGAGCTAAAGTTATTGAAGTAAAAAAGTGTGAAAATGACCTCTCTGCAAAGTGTTAGAAATGCACCTTTTCAAATGACCGCCAAATTGGTCATTTCTTAACGTTTGTGTATAAAATAATTCTACAAGCAATAAAAGTATAATTTTTGGACATATTTTCTATACGGCAACTTGCTACAAACTGAGATAATTAGTTTTTGAAAATCACAAAAACTCTTTGATTAATGTAATAAATTGGATGACTGGTCGCAGAAGTGGCAATTAAGT
Organism: Argopecten irradians; assembly: GCF_041381155.1. Lineage (NCBI taxonomy): Eukaryota > Metazoa > Mollusca > Bivalvia > Pectinida > Pectinidae > Argopecten > Argopecten irradians. Next base: position 42,787,358 of record NC_091144.1, read on the forward strand.
TTTAATGCAGATCAATGTAAAGTGACGTATTTCGGAAATAACAACAAGTAACACGGGATAAACCCCATTTTAGGGGTTACATTTGATCCATCGCTCAAATTTAACATAAACGTATCAACTTGTGTCAAGAAAGCAAATCGACTTCTGGGAATGATTAGGAGAACGTTTGGACCACTCTACTCAGCAAAGATATGTATCTGTTATTATACAAATATCTCAGCTTGGATTACCATCTCTAGAGTACAGACGTAAAAGAGCTGATGTTCTACAAGTATTCAGAAATTTTAATAGAATCGACATAGAGGTCGAAGCATACTGACCAAACAGGACCATTACAGAACAAGGGGACAAACGATTACTGAAACATCACACGAGGGAACATTCATTTGCAATGAGAGTGATCAACGACTGGAACCTTCGGAAATTGTGAATGCCGAGTCGGTGAACAAATTTAAGACCCTCAAAAACACGTATTGGAAGAGTTGTGACATTAAGTTTCACCCTAGCTGCTATTGAAGACATTACTATAAGCAAGCTAGAAAACAAAGGACATAAAGTGTATATAATACATATAAGGTGTAAGAACAAGATTTTTATAAGTTTTTTTTTTAATTTTTTTTTTTGGGGGGGGGGGGGGGTGTTGTGCAATTATAATTATGTACAGACAATAGATTTAGGAGGTTAAGAAGCATTGCTTATTATTATATGACTAGCGCTTTTGCTGTATTTTGATTGGCCCATACGTTTCTCAGAAGTATTCATCAACTGCGATATCAACCCCGAAATTGGCGTCGAAAAGCACGCGAGGTTACTGGACTCAATCCAGATACCTCTCGCGAGTAGTTACCTGTGTTAAAAATAGATCGAGGGAAACTCCCTTTAGATGTGACGTCATAATCACTTTTGACGTCGAGTCGTACCCAAATATAGCGTATCAGGAGTTTCCTAACACAATGACGTCGGACTAATATATTGTGACGTCATTATATACTCGGAAACATAAATGGCGGAAGGTAGCAAGTTTACTGCGATCAACGATGATAAATTGCAAGAATGCCAGAAGGGAAGTTGATGCAGCGATAAATATGTAGAAGAACAGGGAAAATACACATTCCTGTCGAGTGCCCCGACCAGGAATCGAACCCGGGTCTCCGGCGTGGAAATCTACGGCTCTACCGACTGAGCCAAAGAAGCATGCTCCGTCAGCTGAGTGACAGAGACCGTATTTAACACTATGTACAAGTCACAACTTTAAATTTCGTCTTTTCGCCGCGAAAAGACGAAAAGACGAAAAGTCAAACACGAAAAGACGAAAGTGATACACGCTAATTAGCGACTTTGATTCTCGTCTTTTCGCCTTCAAAATTCTCGTCTTTTCGTCTTTTCGTCTTTTCGCCCCGAAAAGACGAAATTTAACTAACCTTAATTTTCGTCTTTTCGCCCCGAAAAGACGAAAATTAACAAACCTTAAATTTCGTCTTTGACGAAAATTAACAAACCTTATTTTTCGTCTTTTCGTCTTTTCGCCCCGAAAAGACGAAATTTAACAACTTTAAATTTCGTCTTTTCGCCGCGAAAAGACGAAAAGACGAAAAGTCAAACACGAAAAGACGAAAGTGATACACGCTAATTAGCGACTTTGATTCTCGTCTTTTCGCCTTCAAAATTCTCGTCTTTTCGTCTTTTCGCCCCGAAAAGACGAAATTTAACTAACCTTAATTTTCGTCTTTTCGTCTTTTCGCCCCGAAAAGACGAAAATTAACAAACCTTAAATTTCGTCTTTGACGAAAATTAACAAACCTTAATTTTCGTCTTTTCGTCTTTTCGTCTTTTCGCCCCGAAAAGACGAAATTTAACAAACCTTAATTTTCGTCTTTTCGCCCCGAAAAGACGAAAATTAACAAACCTTAATTTTCTTCTTTTCGTCTTTTCGCCTTCCGGTCTGGTGTGGAAGTCAACTTTTGAAATCTTTTTATCTTAATATTGACTTAATTGTTCAATATAGAAGCATCAAAGTAGTTTATGATAACAATCGATTTATTAAATTGATAGTATTACAAGTATCTTCATCAATTACTAAGATTAGAAGTTTTAAAACAGAAGTCAACATGTTTGTTTACAGCAGTTACGTAGATTTCTCACACGTGGCATATGCCACGTGCCACTAACAGATTCATTTCCGCAAATCCTTTAGTGTGATTGATACATTTTTTAAAAATTCATTAATATCTTATTTTTTGTGTTCTAATCGCCCTCTTTAGCAATTACGCTTATCAAAACATTGCCGTGTATATGTAAGGAACTTAAGATGCTAAACATAGCACTTACAGGAGTTGCCTCCCCTACACAACTTGAAAAAAAAGTTGTCGGCGGGTATTATTTGAAAGCGTTTGAACCACGGATAAACTTGTTAACAAAATAATTTATGAAAGACAACTCGTAAAGACTTTGAGTTTAAAGGAAGGACTTGTACCAAGAAATTGCTCAAATACAGTTAATTATAACAGTCAATCAGTAGGTACAATGTATTGTGTATTATTTGAAAAGACATTTTGACTACAAACATGACATGGTCTTCATCATAATTGTACATTAGAAATTACATTATAATCTCCGTCGTATATGATAGATGACAAAGTATATCTGTAATTTGTATTTTTTCGGGGCGAAAAGGCGAAAAGACAAAAAGACGAAAAGACGAAAATTAAGGTTTGTTAATTTTCGTCTTTTCGCCCCGAAAAGACGAAATTTAAGGTTTGTTAATTTTCGTCCTTTCGGGGCGAAAAGACGAAAAGACGAAATTTAAGGTTTGTTAATTTTCGTCTTTTCGGGGCGAAAAAACGAAAAGGCGAAAATTAAGGTTTGTTAATTTTCGTCTTTTCGGGGCGAAAAGACGAAAAGACGAGATTTTTGAAGGCGAAAAGACGAAAATTAAAGGCGCTAATTAGCGTGCTTCACTTTCGTCTTTTCGTGTTTGACTTTTCGTCTTTTCGTCGCGAAAAGACGAAATTTAAATTTGTTAATTTTCGTCTTTTCGGGGCGAAAAGACGAAAAGACGAGAATTAAGATATTTAATTTTCGTCTTTTCGGGGCGAAAAGACGAAAACACGAAATGGCATAAATCAGCCACCGAAGAATTGTCATTGGTTTGATAATTTTTTTTTCAATTCTGGACCCCCAATAGAGTTCACGGAATTTAGATGCCGCTGACTCCATTATTGCATTCATTAAACTTCATGAACACGACTCAAGTTCATGAATGTTCATGACGTTTCATGAATATTCATGAATTATTTGTCAGTTGTAGTTCATAAATAACTCATGAATTATCAAAAATAAACATTCATGATCATTCATGATGGTTTTAAATTAATGAATATTATTTAAACATTCATGAACTTTTTTATGAATTTTCATGAAGGGGTTGTTCATGAATGTTCATGATTTCATGAATAAAAGAGTTTCATGAATGTTCATGAATTCATGAATGAAATGATTCATGAATGTTCATAAAATATTTTTTTCTAAATCATTCATGAAGTTTTAAGTTCATGAATCGCATGAAAATATTCATGAATAATTGAAGAGTGAATTTTATTCATGAAATATTAATGAATTATTCATGAATTAATCATCAACGTCTCGCAGGGGCGTCTATAAATAACACATTATTAGTGACTTATAAATCCAAAGAACGAAATCAATTATATTTAAAACATTCGATAATTTTCAAAAGATAGAATCCCCATTTCCTACCACGAGGTCTGGCTGTTCTTCATCAGCTATTTCAGTACAAGCATTGGCGATTACCGTAACATTAATCTGTATAGGTAGGTACAGGTAGGTATAAATAGCAAGATAACGCAGGTAGGAGATCATAGGAGAAGACTGCATAATGGAACAACATTCCATCGACACGAAAACACCAGTCAGCCTAAATAAAGTATCTACGTATAAACTTAAATCCGAACGAGCTTATCTGAATCGTAGGGGTGTTTTCACTAATTTAATAACACTTTCAACTCCATTCCATGTACATTAACTAGTACTGAATTTGTTGCGAAGCGTTAAACGTTAAATCATAGCTTTCTTATCGTACACTTTTATATCAACATTGCAGTTTCTGCTGTTTTTATAAACATTATCAAGATCATCAATGGACACTCGCTGAATTTGACGGGGAAATATAAGTAAGGCACGGAAATTTATATGTATTACTAGTATCATTTTTCAGCCTGATTGATAAGGCTGCAATATATGTTTCTTAAGAAATGTTTTGCCAAGGTGATTTTAACAACAGGAAGGACGGACAATAATGAAAATCGACTTTTATAGCAAATTTTGTCTACATTTCTTCTTTTTTTTATTCCCCGTCACTCGCTCGCTACCCGCCTCGACACAGCTCGTGTGAAATTACACCCGAACTGAAAGACAAGTAATCTAAACTAGATGGTACTTCTGTCGCGTTTATTTTGACTAGGAGCAAGGAATAATTTGTACCTGTGCGTAATTATTCATCCAATCCACTCATCCGGCATTTTGTATCTATGTAATTCGATGTCGACCTCATCATCCATTCACGCGTGGAATAACATAAACAGGGTCCGCTATAAAGTTAATAGATTTTCAGAAATTTATCCCATTCCCCACTGGCATTTCACGAGTTTTAATTTCACTGAGATATAAGTGTTGCTTTTATAAAACTTGATAGTTCATTAAGACAAACCGATGTATCAACGACAGCCTTCCTGCTACTTTATAATGCTGAAAGCAGCTTTAAATTTGTGTATTTGTTTGAATATTTAATGTCCTATTAACAGTCAGGGTCATGTAAGGACAGCCTCCCGTATATGCAGTGTTTAGCGTGTATGTAGTGTGTGTTTCGTGTTTTGGGAGACTGCGGTATATTCGTGTTATGTCTTCTTGTATAGTGGAACTGTTGCCCATTTTATAGTGATATATCACTGAAGCATGCCTCCGAAGACACCAAGCAACACACCCCAATCGATCACATTACACTGACAATGGACGAACCAGTCGTCCTACACCCTGTCATCCTCGTTACCAGGGGTTCCAATCACTTACGATCTATACAACCCTGGACTATCTCATAGTAAAACTGGAGGCAGCTCAGCGGAAAACAGCTGAACCCATCACAGGCCTGTAAAGATTTCCTTTGAAGACTACAAAGACAGCGACGCCTGACATCAAAGCCACACAGTCAACCACAGCGTACCGTTATACGCCTCTTTTGATGTACATCAAACGACTAAATTACCTGTTCTGTTCTGTCGCATCCAGATAGTCCAGGGGTGTAGAGATCGTAAGTGATCGGGACCATTTGACTATCGAAGATGACTCCATATATGCTGCGCGCAAAACAGGAGCAGAAACTACCACTTTTTAGACTTTGATGTGTCTCGGCCAGGGGATAGAACCCAGAGCCTACCTCACAGGGTCGTGCGCTCAACCGAAGGCCAAAAGGCCAAAAGTGAGGCGGTTTCAAGGGAGATGTTAGGAAGAAGAAAGTTATTCAGGAAGAAGAGAAAGATGGGATCCTAGATTTAGTCGACTTTAGCTGAATTTACGGGCAGCAGGTACAATCATAATGACCTACCTGCCTTTAAATCTAAAACGGCATTTCACACAATTCCGCTAATTACAAAACCACGAAATTCATTAAAACAACCCGTTACATTACACTGAACTGTACACTACGTACATTACTGATATCATGATAAAAATTGAAAACAAATATGTACTGTATTTTATGCCCCAAGTGATTGTTTGAGAGTAACGCCGAAATGTTTCGGTAAAACTAAAGTAAACAAGTTCCGTGGAGAAGTACTGTAAACGTGATACGGCATGGCTTTCTACAGAAGATAGAACAAACAAGTCTCACTTAACTGGTAAAGAAGACTAGACAGCTGTGTGGTTTAGGTTCCACCCTAAGCTCTCGTCATATTCCACGGCGTTCTGTGTGGTTTAGGTTCCACCCTAAGCTCTCGTCATATTCCACGGCGTTCTGTGTGGTTTAGGTTCCACCCTAAGCTCTCGTCATATTCCACGGCGTTCTGTGTGGTTTAGGTTCCACCCTAAGCTCTCGTCATATTCCACGGCGTTCTGTGTGGTTTAGGTTCCACCCTAAGCTCTCGTCATATTCCACGGCGTTCTGTGTGGTTTAGGTTCCACCCTAAGCTCTCGTCATATTCACGGGTTTCCACCTAAGCTTCGTCATATTCACGGTGTTCTGTGTGGTTTAGGTTCCACCCTAAGCTCTCGTCATATTCCACGGTTCTGTGGGTTAGTTCTAAGCTTCGTCATATTCCACGGCGTTCTGTGTGGTTTAGGTTCCACCCTAAGCTCTCGTCATATTCCACGGCGTTCTGTGTGTTTAGGTTCCACCCTAAGCTCTCGTCATATTCCACGGCGTTCTGTGTGGTTTAGGTTCCACCCTAGCCTCGTCATATTCACGGTGTTCTGTGTGGTTTAGGTCCCCTAAGCTCTCGTCATATTCCACGGCGTTCTGTGTGGTTTAGGTTCCACCCTAAGCTCTCGTCATATTCCACGGCGTTCTGTGTGGTTTAGGTTCCACCCTAAGCTCTCGTCATATTCCACGGCGTTCTGTGTGTTTTAGGTTCCACCCTAAGCTCTCGTCATATTCCACGGCGTTCTGTGTGGTTTAGGTTCCACCCTAAGCTCTCGTCATATTCCACGGCGTTCTGTGTGTTTTAGGTTCCACCCTAAGCTCTCGTCATATTCCATGGCGTTCTGTGTGGTTTAGGTTCCACCCTAAGCTCTCGTCATATTCCACGGCGTTCTGTGTGGTTTAGGTTCCACCCTAAGCTCTCGTCATATTCCACGGCGTTCTGTGTGGTTTAGGTTCCACCCTAAGCTCTCGTCATATTCCACGGCGTTCTGTGTGGTTTAGGGTCCACCCTAAGCTCTCGTCATATTCCACGGCGTCTCTTTAGACTGTGCCCACTGTAATCATATTTGGTCGAAAGATTGATAATTTTTTTGATAACTAGGATAAAACCATTCTTTAAGAAGAGTGCTAGCATTCCAATATCGTATTAATGGTAGCATTGTATAATAGTCAGTATCCATATGTCCAACGCGGTCTCAATTTCATTTCAGAAAAGTAGCTATTAGCCTCATACTGTCTATTATGTGAAATATTGGACTATCAGAGGCGTGCTATATTCTACTTAAAACACAGGGACTTGTGTTAATATTGGACAGTAATATTGTATGTGCGATAGACCATGAGTTTATTGATAGCATAGAGGAAAGTTGGGAATCTGAACTCCTCGGATTCAACTGTCGTACATTGATCTCGGATGTGACATAAGGCAATGTTGAAAACCAAATGACTATTTTCATAACAACTGGTTGCCACCAAGGGCACAACCCCTCGAAAAGCGTCAGTTCATCGATGTTGTGTGTTGTTCGTCTCGAAGGAAAAATGATTATAGAAGTTCAACATTTCAATAGCTATTCATTTTCTTATACGCAGTTAGGGCGTAATTAGGTTTTCCGGCGAAGAAAATGTTTGGTTTTCTCGCATATTCTTACACATATCACATCCGAGGTTAAGTTTTACATCCGAGGAGTTCCGATTGTGCTTCACTGAGGACCGGTATACGCAATAAGGCTTATGATGACCCTTGTTTTGACCTTTACCCTTTCGTCTCGTATTTTGCCTCCGGAACAAATCCGAGGAGTTCGAGTGTATTCAAACCAAAAGTAGCATAGAGAAAACGTCTATCTTCGTTGCTCATTTACCTTTACTTCTTTTGAGACAGTTAAACATGCGGGTGTTACAGAGTTTACTTTTATAACATAATAATGCATGCATTTTTGGTTTTGAGTCTCCTTTAGTCGATATTCAAAATGTTTTACGTACTAGAGGAACCGTATGCGTATTTATAAGCTTTATGAAGAAACAGAGACATTGAACACTACTCCCGCAACATGAGAGTCGACTGGTCACTCGTTTATTTTATCGGACGTTATTTTGCTGACTGTCCAAAAGTGTCTCGTCGTGCTATACCTCTAACATTGTTGGAGTAATTGAACACGTACGCAATACATCTAGTTAAATCTATGTCTATGCAATAATGATCACCTTCATCTGATTGAAGATTATGTCATGTTATTATAAATACATGTACCTCGTTAATTTTCTGAAACTATAGACATAAATTCCGACATAAAATAGTTGTTTCTATTAAACAAAAAACCCCAACAAAAACCAAGATTACGGCTCTGCTTTAGTGTTACATTACATACACATGTACATATTGTAGGCAGCTCAGCGGAAAACATTTGACCAATCACAGGCTAGCAAAAATTTCCTTTGAAGACTATAGAGAGAGCGACGCCTAACATCAAAGCCACACAGACAACCACACGCCTCTATTGGTGTACATCAAATGACTTAATTGTCTGTTCTATTCTGTTGCCTCCAGTTTTACTATTAGATATTCCTGAGGTGGCTATAACGTCAGTAATAATAACACCTGGAGTATTGAAGATGGTAGATCTTTATCTAATTTAAAATGGAAAAAAATATTTGACAAACTTTAATCCGCCCACTACCCATGGTACCAGACATGTCATTTTAAACATTTTAATGTGCAAGATTAAGATGGTAGAGAAAAGTCGGAGTACCTTGAGAAAATCACCGATCAGTGGTCAGTACCTGGCAACTTCCCCACGTTGGATTCAAACTTGCAACTCAGAGGTGGAGTGCTTGTGATATAGTATGTCGAGAGATCTTCATCACTTGCTTAACCACAAGAATATTGGTCTTGTACTGCACTGTAGAACTCTAACATTTCTATATAAACAAGCGCCACAAACTCATACAGTTATGTAGAACTATAGGTGGGTCGACTACCATGATGCCTTCCATGTCTTCATTGATTTTCTACCTGTTACAGTTGAAAATATTTTGGAAGGAAAATCTAGAAAAACCCTCAGCCATCTCTGCCACCATCAAGGCTTGTGACAAAGATTTCTTTTCAAACATTCACACCATTCTAAAGATATGTGAAAGTTTTTGTTGTACTTTGATTTTTAAAAGTCTGTCTGTTTTGACGACCTTTATCCTGGGGCTGTGTTTTATTATAGCTATTTTTCTTTTTACCTGGACGATTGTTCCTTCCCTTGTGAATAGCATCAACACTTGTTGTCCCGGACTCATCTCGGACCACACTTTGCTGTTTTTGAACTGCCTCCCGTTGTCTAACTTGCGCGACTGCTTTTTCTAAGGTTAGGTTAGGGTCCAACTGCAGTTTTTCTGACATTTTGCTATCCCGGATACCCACAACGATTCTGTCCCTTATCATTTCGTCCTTTAATTGCCCGTATTCACAATGCTCGACCAAAGTATACAATGCTGTAATAAAGCTATCCGCAGACTCCCCGTCCTGTTGTCTCGTATGATTAAACTTCGCTCGTTCAAATATGGTGTTTCGGCGGGTTACGAAATGTGTCTGAAACCTATCTACCACGATTTTGATAATTTTGGCGTCATCTCCAGTGAGCGCGAACGAATAGAAAATATCCTCTGCATCATTGCCCATGGCATATATATGAGAGTGATTATCTGTATTATTTCTTCCTTCGAGTTAAGCTCTGAAGCGATGAGAAATCGTTCGAATCGTTTTAACCACTTTGGCCACTCTTCTGGTTTAGAGAAAGTAAAATTTTCAGGTGGTTGAACTTGATAGGTCGCCATTTTAGCGGAGCTCGAGGGGGTGCTGGCAGGGATATGAACGAAGTGAAAGAACGAATGGAACATGAGCCGGGAATGTCACTTAAACTAGTCAGTCAGTTCATGTACATTACCACGATCCTGTATCCGCAGTATTAAACCAACTTCTGACACCATGTTGTATTCTGTTTCGGGTTCTTTGGGCGACACAGGAGTCAACACACGTGGTTACAATGCCATAACTTTATTCGAATGCCCCCACACAATCAATGACGTAATACTCATATTACATAACACCGTTATAGCCTGTTTCATGCTATAGTCTGTTTAATATAAACTATATGACTAACACTACAGTTTTCAGGTGACAAGTTGTGAGTGTGAGAGAAGTATTAGTTGTCTGCGACTTCTTAAAACCTATCCGAGATCAACCATGGGACAGGATTGACTAAGTGCTCTTGCACTGATGTTTATCCATAGGACAGTGAATGTATTAGGGTCACTGACATTGTGACAGAATTTGCCAGGAAACACCCATGGAGGATGAAGGTGCCGAATACTCTGTTTGAGGAATAGACTTGTACAATGGAGTGTAACTGTCATCAGAGACATTTAACATCAATCAATATTATCAATTTTAAGACTTTCTGAAGTAGAAGCAATAGGTGATATATGTGATCATGATGATATACGAAGTGTTATTAAGTGTTTTTTTATGAAAATAGTTCTATTCATGTGATAATAGTTTCACATCAACCTTACGGTTTGGAGTATGTTTGTAATGTACACAGTTTGTAATACTTTAAGTCTATGATTTAATTACTGCAATGGTAGCTAATGTGATGATAGTGTTGGTGTATAAAAGTATATAATGCTAAGTCTTATGACTTACTGCAGTAGTACCTAATGTGATAGTATAGTGTTAATATAGAATTTTTTGGTTTCACATTTTAATTTTATTAACAAGACTATTTTATTTATAAAATGCAGGACTCAAATCATCCATAAGAATATATATATATATATATAGAAAAAATACACAAACGGCGAAGTCTTCGTTAAGCATTAGCGCTTTCACTTTATCTTCAGATGTTCAACTGTAGTTATATGGTAACAATAACAACAACAACACATGATGACGTCATAGGTTTGTTGTTGTTGTTATTGTTACCATATAACTACAGTTGAACATCTGAAGATAAAGTGAAAGCGCTAATGCTTAACGAAGACTTCGTCGTTTGTGTATTTTTTTTCTATATTATTACACCGGACAAGATTATTTTTTTTCTGTATATATATTTAAGGATTAACTTGAATACATTTTTTATGTTATGGAGATATAACACAAAAATCTGAGTGTACTGAAGCGGTTTATGATGAGAGTGCTCTCAGATTTTTGTGTTATATCTCCATAACATAAAAAATATATTCAAATTAATCCTTATAATTCAATTTACTAAAGATAATCTCTTCAATATTCAAAATTCATTATGGGACTCTTTTGTCTATGAAATCATTACGCCGTCATCTCAGCCAATCAGAAGCAACGTTATAAACGGCGACACCATTTTTCCCTTTATGGGCTGATAAAGTAAATTTTTAAGCCAATGAAAATGCTCGTAACAAGCAAAATTGAATTATATATATATATGTCATTAATATGTAGTTTAAAAGTCTATCACAATTGTAGTCTTGTAAGTGATGATCATTGTTTAAACAAAAAGAACAATTAACCCTTACAGCTCTCTTGTAAATTCAACGGTCGTAAAGCATATGAATTATACTGAGATTTACATAGCATAAGCTCTCGTCATATAATCATATGGGTTCCAATGTGTTTTTTCCCCCTAAGATTGTCCCTCCCCCCTGTTGTTATTTAGTTTTAATGAAATATTCACGTAGGTTATAGATGGTTTAACTACAAGCTAGATCATTTTACATTGATTCTTGGGGCTTAACGTCCTTGTTCCGGTAATAACCGACTGTCAATGAACGTGGTTTCATTTTGATTTAGAAAATGTGATCTATATTGACAGATGTTCATGTAAAATTCGTGCTTAAATGAAAGCCCAAAGCTGTTTTCCAGACTTTTGTTTTTATTGTTCCACTTTTCCAGTTAAGCAGTATAAGTCATTTCATCCACGAATTCTGTGAATTTAGGTTCATAAGCTCTCTCATATGCCACGGCATTCTGTGGGAAAAGGTTCCAATAAGCTTCGTCATATTCCCCCCTGCACACCTGTGTGGAAGGTTCCACCCTTGATATTTACGTTATATTCTAAAGTTACAGTAGGTTTAGGTTCCACCCTAAGCTCTTCAGTCCATATTCCACACATTGATGTGATTTATAGGGGCTTCCACGTCCTAAGTTCTGGTAATATTCCAGCGGCACTGTAAATTTTGGGTAACCCTAACTTCGTCATATTCTAACTAAACCTTTAGCTATCCCACTGTATCATATTTGATTGTGTCATAGGGTTGATAATTTTTTTAAAACTGGATTTTCCATATCAACGTTTAAAAGAGTGCTAGCATTCCAAAGGAAGTCGAGGCATTAAAAATGTAGTTTGTATAATTTTCAGTATCCTTTTTCCAACGCAGTCTCAATTTCATTTCATGAGAAGTAACATTATTTATCGACATATGTCTCTTAAAATATGTGAAATATTCTGGAATCAGAGGCTGCGTGCTATTACTACTTAAAACACAGGACATTTTAATATTGGACAATGTATTGTATGTACCTTGTCTCATGATTTGTTGATTAAGCATATATTGTTGGGAATCTTAAGAACTTTAATGCTTCGGATTCATGTCGTACATTGATCCGGCATGTGACATAAAAATTTATTACATGAAATGGAAATGACTATTTTATAACAAATGGTTGCCACCAAGGGCACAACGACACTAGTAAATTTTTAATTACGAAGACATTGTTTTAACCTTGAAGGAAAAATGATTATAGAATTCAACATTTCAATAAGCTTTATTCATTTTTGTACGCAGTTAGGGCGTTTTAGGTTTTCCGGCGAAGAAAATGTTTGGTTAACAGATTCTCGCATACTTTTGCAATTTATTTGCCGAGGTTAAGTAAGTTTCATCCGATATTCCGATTTTTCACTGAAATACCGGTTACGGAAAAAATAAGGGGGGTTTTGATCACCCTTGCGAATGGGCTTAACTCTTTGACCTTTAAGCTTTGTCTCGTATTTTGATATGAAGCCCTCCGGGAATAAATCCGAGCCCGTTCGAGTGAATTTGAAACTTTCGTAATGAGAAAAAACGTCTATCTTCGTGATGCTCATTTAACTTCTTTTGATATATTCATTAAAATCATGCGACCCATGTTACAGAGTTTGTTTTAAACATATTGATAATGCATTGCATTTTTGGTTTTTTAATAAACTCCTTTAGTCGAAGCTATTCAAAATGTTTTACGTAATAATGGAAACGTATCGTAAATATAAGCTTTATGAATTGAGATATTGAACACTACTCCCACAACATGAGAAGTTCGTGGCACTGATTTTATGTACGTTATTTTTTAGCTGACTGTCCAAAAGTGTCTCGTCGTGCTAATACCTCTAACATTGTTGGAGTAATTTTGAACACGTACGCAATACATTTAGTTAAATCTATGTCTAAATGCAATAATGATCACCTTCATCTGATTTGAAGATTATGTCATGTTATTATAAATACATGTACCTCGTGTTTAATTTCTTGAAAACTGAAAGGACACTATAAATAAATTTCGACATAAAATAGTATGACCTTCTATTAAACAAAAAACCCCAACAAAAACCAAGATTACGGCTTGCTTTAGTGTTACATTACATACAATGTACATATTGTAGGCAGCTCAGCGGAAAACATTTGACGACCAATCACAGGCTAGCAAAAAATTTCCTTTGAAGACTATAGAGAGAGCGATTGCGCCTAACATCAAAGCCACACATAAAAACCACTGAAACCTCTATTTGGTGTACATCAAATGACTTAATTGTCTTTTTGTTCTATTCTAGTTGCCTCCATTTTGTTACTATTAGATATTCCTGAGGTGGCTATAACGTCAGTAATAATAACACCTGGAGTATTGAATATGGTAGATCTTTATCTAATTTAAAATTTAAAATGAAAAAATTTTTGACAAACTTTAATCCGCCCACTACCCAAATTTATACCAGACATGTCATTTTTAAAAATTAATGTGCAAGATTAAGATGGTGAATAAAAGTCGGAGTAACTGAAAATCACCGATCAGTGGTCAGTACCTGGCAACTTCCCCACGTTGGATTCAAACTTGCAATTTCGAGTGTGGAGTGCTTGTGATATAGTATGTCGAGAATCTTCATCACTTGCTTAAAATTTGTTTTGGCCGACAAGAATATTGGTTTGTAATTTACTGCACTGTAGAATTTATAACATTTTCTATATAAACAAGCGCTTCGTACAGTTATGTAGAAATTATTATACCGGGGAAACTAAATGATGCCTTCCATGTCTTCATTGATTTTTGTGTACCTGTTACAGTTGAAAATATTTTGGAAGGAAAATCTAGAAAAACCCTCAGCCATCTCTGCCACCATCAAGGCTTGTGACAAAGATTTTCTTTTCAAAATCATTCACAAGATTCTAAAGATATGTGGAAGTTTTTTTTAACTGTCAATTGTACTTTGATTTTTTAAAAAAGTCTGTCTGTTTTGACGACCTTTATCCTGGGGCTGTGTTTTGTTATTATAGCTATTTTTTTTTTACCTGGACGATTGTTCCTTCCCTTGTGAATATCCTTTCGAATATCAACACTTGTTGTCCCGGACTCATCTCGGACCACACAGTTTGCTGTTTTTGAACTGCCTCCCGTTGTTCTATTGCGTTTGCTTTTTCTAAGGTTAGGTTAGGGTCCAACTGCAGTTTTTCTGAATTTTGCTATGACCGGATTTGCCTACAAACGATTTGCGCAACCTTATCATTTCGTCCTTTAATTGCCCGTATTCACAATGCTCGACCAAAGTATACAATGCTGTAATAAAGCTATCCGCAGACTCCCCGTCCTGTTGTCTCGTATACATTTAAACTTCGCTCGTTTCAAAATATGGTGTTTTTGCGGGTTTTAAATGTGTCTGAAATATCTACCACGATTTTTTGATAATTTTGGCGTCATCTCCAGTGAGCGCGAACGAATAGAAAATATCCTCTGCATCATTGCCCATGGCATATATATGAGAAAAATGTATTATGGTATGTAAACATATTTCTTCCTTCGAGTTAAGCTCTGAAGCGATGAGAAATCGTTCGAATCGTTTTAACCACTTTGGCCACTCTTCTGGTTTAAGAAAGTAAAAATTTCAGGTGGAATTGAAACTTGATAGGTCGCCATTTTAGCGGAGCTCGAGGGGGTTGGCAGGGATAAAAGAACGAAGTGAAAGAACGAATGGAACATGAGCCGGGAATGTCACTTAAACTAGTCAGTCAGTTTCATGTACATTACCACGATCCTGTATCCGCAGTATTAAAAACCAACTTCTGACACCATGTTGTTGTATTGATTGTGTTGTAAATACATTGTTCAATGTTAAATTTTCTTTTTGGGTACACACAGTGAGTCAACACACGTGGTTAATGCCATAATGCTTTATTCGAATGTACCCCCACAAAATTGACCATGTAATACTCATATTAATAAACACCGTTATAGCCTGTTTCATGCTATTTAGAACTCTGTTACATAATATTAACTATTTAGACTAACGTGTGGCTAGACAAACACACTAAATATCCATAATTCCAGTTTTCAGGTGACAAGTTGTGAGTGTGAGAGAAAGTATTAGTTGTCTGCGACTTCTTAAAACCTATCCGAGATCAACCATGGGTTAAGGATTTAGACTAATTTGTCTTTGCACTGATGTTTATCCATAGGACAGTGAATGTATTAGGGTCACTGACATTGTGAAGAATTTGCCAGGAAACACCCATGGAGGATGCAGGTGCCGAATACTCTGTTTGAGGAAAAGACTAGACTTGTACAATGGAGTGTAACTGTCATTTTAGAGACATTTAAAAATATCAATTATCATGTTTTTAAGACTTTTGAAGTAGAAGCAATAGGTGATATATGTGAATGATGATATACGAAGTGTTATTAAGTGTTATTTTATGAAAATAGTTCTAAAACATTGATAATAGTTTCACATCAACCTTACGGTTTGGAGTATGTTGGTAATGTACATCAGTTTCACGTAATATTAACTAATAATAAGTCTAATGATTTAACTTACTGCAATGGTAGCTAATGTGATGATAGTGTTGGTGTATAAAAGTATATATAATGCTAAGTCAGTCTTATGACTTACTGCATACTAGTACCTACCTAATGTGATAGTATAGTGTTAATATAGAATTTTTTGTTTGGTTTTTACACATTTTAATTTTATTAACAAGACTATTTTGTTTAGTGGTAAAATGCTAGACTCATAATATATCCATAATGTATATATATATATATACTACACGTGTGTAAGACAAAAAAATATATCACAAACGGCGAAGTCTTCTTCATTACACGTGTATAAGCTAGACAAAATTCATTTATCTTCAGATGTTAAACTGTAGTTATTAGGTAACAATAACAACAACAACAACACCATGATCTGACGTCATGTAGGTTTGTTGTTGTTGTTATTGTTACCATATAACTACAGTTGTAACTACATCTGAAGATAAAGTGAAAGCGCTAATGCTTAACGAATTCGTCGTTTGTAGTATTGTATTTTTTTATATTTACACACACCAAAATACAAATATATTATTTTTTCTGTATATATATTTAAGGACATAACTTGAATAGATATTTTTATGTTTATGTGTATAGATACTAACACAAAAATCTGAGTGTACTGAAGCGGTTTATGATGAGTAGTGTCTCAGATTTTTGTGTTTATATCTCCATTGCTAACAAAATAAAAAATATATTTAAATTAATCTAGACTTATATATCCATTCAATTTTGTTAAGATAATCAGTGTGGCTTCAATATTCAAAATTCATTATTAATGACTCTTTTGTCTATGAAATCATTACGCCGTCATCTCAGCCAATCAGAAAAAACGTTATAATATAACGGCGTTAATGTTTTTTCCCTTTATGGTATGGCTGATAAAGTAAATTTTTAAGCCAATGTTAATGCTGTTTGCTCGTAACAAGCAAAATTGAATTATATATATATATATGTCATTAATATGTAGTTTAAAAGTCTAAAATCACAATTGTAGTCTTGTAAGTGATACATCATTGTTTAAACAAAAATAATAAATTGTTATTATATATACATGCATGAAGTCAGAAAAATAATTTGTGTTAATGTGATGTTTAGTTAAAAGATTTCTTGTTGTTATTGTTTTAATGAAACACTTGGAGAGTGTTCTTGGCTACAAGCTAGATCATCTTTACATTATTCTTTTCACTAAGTTATATACTGACAATGCCATTGAGATTTCATTTTGATAGAAAATGTGATGTATACAGTGTTCATGTAAAATTGTGAAAATGAATCAATGTTTTTCAGACTTTTGGTCACTTTTACAAGCAGTATAAGACATTATACTGAGATTTGAGAATAATAGCATAATGAATTCTCAATGCCATCATATGGGGGAAAATCCAATAGGTTTTTTTCCCCCTAAAATTTTGTGCCCCTCCCCCCTGCACACCAATACATGGAACCGCCCATGTATATTTACGTTATAAACTAAAGTTACAGTAGGTTATAGATGGTTAACTAATTAGGCCACTACACATTGCCAAACATGATTGATTGTGGGGCTTAACGTCCTTGTTCCGGTAATAACCGAGCCTAGGACACTTTAGTGAACGTGGTAACGTTATTTATATGCTAACTAAACCTGCTATCTATATCTTAATTGACAAAAACGACAAGATGTTAAAAATGGAAACCTATCGTGCTTAAATGAGAAGCACCAAAGGAAGTCCGAGGCATTCTGAAGAGCTGTAGTTTCTTCGGAAATTTTGGCATTGTTCCTTTTCGTGTGTCAGTTAATTAATGCATGAGAATTACAATTATTCAAATGACCTATGTGCTCTTGATTTGTGAACTTATATATACAACAACTGGGATTTCTTTAAGGATTATGTTAATTCTCTTCACCATGACATACACACACAAGCAACATACCGGACTGCAATGATAAACAAGTGTTGGTGGGCAACCAACGTGACACTAGTAAATAGTTTAATTACGAAGATATACTGTACGATAAGCACTTGAATGGTTAAAAAAGTATCAATCATCAAGCATAAACGAAGACAAATTGTGGATACAACTTTTAAGGGCTGTAAAGAAGATAGATTACAAAATGTCATAAACGTGGGAATCACAAAATTTGATACAATGCCTTTTTATGTTTAATGTGTTTAACGTGTGAAGACAAAATTAATCCCATATCCATTGTTAAGCGTCATTGTTTAGAGAGTAAACATTGTCACAAGTAGACAAAATATATATAATATATCCATGTTAATGTCAAGTGTACTACATGTGTGGCTAGACAAAAAATAATATTCCATGTTAATGTTTTAGGTACTACACGTGTGACTAGACACTTCACATAATTTATCCATGTATAATGCCTGTATAAAGTACTCACGTGTGTCAAAAATACATCAAATCCATGTTAATGGCTCTGTTTAGTGTAATGCACGTTGCTAGACAAAATATTATAATATATCGCAGTTTTGTCTGTTTTTAGCGACTACGTAAGCAAAATTCTAAGGTTAATGTCACTTTTTAGGAAATATAGAAAAACCCCATAATATATCAAAATTAATGTCTGTTTAGTATACTACACGTGTCAGCTTAATGTTTTTTTTAACCGTATGTAAAAATAATCCTATCCGCGTAATGCGATGCTTTGAAGTAAGCTGTATTACATCATGTGTGTAATGAGCAAAATACAATAATATATCCAATTATGTTAATGTACCTGTTTTTTAGTGTACTAACACGTGTAGCTAGACAAAATACCATAATATATCCATGTTAATGTATGTTTAGTGTACTACACGTGTGGCTAGAACGAAATACATAATATATTTCCATGTTATATGTCTGCTTTACACGTGTAGCTAGTACAATAATACGTGTTATTGTTGCTAGTGTATACAAATACAATACAAAAACATAATATCCATGTTAATGTCTGTTTTAGCGTACTACACGTGTGGCTAGACAAATACATAAATATATCCATGTTTATGTCTCTGTTTTGTGTACTACACGTGTGGCTAGGACAATAAAACATAATATATCCATGTTAATTGTCTGTTTAGTGTACATTGTGTGGCTAGACCACCAAAATACAGATTATATCCATGTAATGTGTAGGTTCACTAGTGTGGTAGACAAAAACCACATAATATATCCATGTTTATGTCTGTTTAGTGTACTACACCGTGTAGCTAGGACAAATACATAATATATCCATGTTTAATGTACTAAGTTTTAGTGTACTTGTTTATGCTGTTTTAGTGTAGCTAGACAAAACATAATTTTCCATGTTAATAGTGATACTACATATACATCGCATGTTAATGTCTGTTTAGTGTGTACTGACACGTGTAGCTAGACAAAATACATAATATATCCATGTTAATGTCTGTTTAGTGTACTACACGTGTGGCTAGACAAAATACATAATATATCCATGTTAATGTCTGTTTAGTGTACTACACGTGTAGCTAGACAAAATACATAATATATCCATGTTAATGTCTGTTTAGTGTACTACACGTGTGCTAGACAAAATACATAATATATCCATGTTAATGTCTGTTTAGTGTACTACACGTGTGGCTAGACAAAATACATAATATATCCATGTTAATGTCTGTTTAGTGTACTACACGTGTAGCTAGACAAAATACATAATATATCCATGTTAATGTCTGTTTAGTGTACTACACGTGTGGCTAGACAAAATACATAATATATCCATGTTAATGTCTGTTTAGTGTACTACACGTGTGGCTAGACAAAAACGTGTAGCTAGACAAAATACATAATATATCCATGTTAATGCCTGTTTAGTGTACTACACGTGTGACTAGACAAAATACATAATATATAATATTCAATGTTAATGTCTGTTTAGTGTACTACACGTGTAGCTAGACAAAATAACATTGTTAATATCAGATTTATATTAATGTGGCAAAAACAAAACCACATTATATATCCACTGTTTATGTGTACCTACACGTGTGGCTAGACAAAATACATATATATATCCATGTTAATGTCTGTTTAGTGTACTACACGTGTGGCTAGACAAAATACATAATATATCCATGTTAATGTCTGTTTAGTGTACTACACGTGTAGCTAGACAAAATACATAATATATCCATGTTAATGTCTGTTTAGTGTACTACACGTGTGGCTAGACTCCATGTTAATGTGCTGTTTAGTGTAACATACATGTGTAGCTAGACAAAATACATAATATATCCATGTTAATGTCTGTTTAGTGTACTACACGTGTGGCTAGACAAAATACATAATATATCCATGTTAATGTCTGTTTAGTGTACTACACGTGTGGCTAGACAAAATACATAATATATCCATGTTAATGTCTGTTTAGTTGTACTACACGTGTAGCTAGACAATAAATTACATAATATATCCATGTTAATGCCTTGTTTAGTGTACTACATGTGTGGCTAGTCAAAACAAATCACAATAATATATCCATGTTAATGTCTGTTTAGTGCTACTACACGTGTGATAGCTAGACAAAAATACATTAATATATCCATGTTATTGTCTGTTTAATTGTACTACACGTGTTGCTAGACAAAAATACATAATATATACATGTTAATGTGCCTGTTTAGTGTACTACATGTGTGTGGCTAGACAAAATACATAATATTTATCCATGTTTAATGTCTGTTTATGTGTACTACACGTGTGGCTAGACAAAATACATAATATATCCATGTTAATGTCTGTTTAGTGTACTACACGTGTGGCTAGACAAAATACATAATATATCCATGTTAATGTCTGTTTAGTGTACTACACGTGTGGCTAGACAAAATACATAATATATCCATGTTAATGTCTGTTTAGTGTACTACATGTGTGGCTAGACAAAACACATAATATATCCATGTTAATGTCTGTTTAGTGTACTACACGTGTAGCTAGACAAAACACATAATATATCCATGTTAATGTCTGTTTAGTGTACTACATGTGTGGCTAGACAAAACACATAATATATCCATGTTAATGTCTGTTTAGTGTACTACACGTGTGGCTAGACAAAATACATAATATATCCATGTTAATGTCCAGTTTTTAGCTACACATGTGTTGCTAGACAAAATACATAATATATTCCATGTTAATGTCTGGGTACTACACGTGTAGCTAGACAAAACACATATAATGTCTCATGTTAATGTCACTGTTTAGTGGTGTACTAGACAAAAACACATAATATATCCATGTTAATGTCTGTTGAGTACTGTACTACACGTGTTGGCTAGACAAAATACATAATATATCCAATGTTAATGTCTGTTTTAGTGTACTTACACGTGTGGCTAGACAAAAAACACATAATATTATCCATGTTAATGTCTGTTTAGGGTGTAACTACACGTGTGGCTAGACAAAATTACTATAATATATATACATGTTAATGTCTGTTTAGTGTACTACACGTGTAGCTAGACAAAATACATAATATATCCATTGTTAATGTCTGTTTAGTGTACTACACGTGTGGCTAGACAAAATACATAATATATCCATGTTAATGTCTGTTTAGTGTACTACACGTGTAGCTAGACAAAATACATAATATATCCATGTTAATGTCTGTTTAGTGTACTACATGTGTGACTAGACAAAATACATAATATATCCATGTTAATGTCTGTTTAGTGTACTACACGTGTGGCTAGACAAAATACATAATATATCCATGTTAATGTCTGTTTAGTGTACTACATGTGTGGCTAGACAAAATACATAATATATCCATGTTAATGTCTGTTTAGTGTACTACACGTGTGGCTAGACAAAATACATAATATATCCATGTTAATGTCAGTTTAGTGTACTACATGTGTGGCTAGACAAAACACATAATATATCCATGTTAATGCCTGTTTTTAGTGTACTACACGTGTGGCTAGACAAAATACATAATATATCCATGTTAATGTATTGTCTGTTTAGCTAGTACAACACGTGTGGCTAACAAAAACATAATATATCCATGTTAATTGTCTGTCCAGTGTACTACACGTGTGGCTAGACAAAATACATAATATATCCATGTTAATGTCTGTTTAGGTACTACATGTGTGGCTAGACAAAATACATAATATATCCATGTTAATGTCTGTTTAGTGTACTACACTGTGGCTAGACAAAACACATAATATATCCATGTTACTGTCTGTTTTAGTGTACTACACGTGTGGCTAGACAAAATACATAATATATCCATGTTAATGTCTGTTTAGTGTACTACACGTGTGGGCTAGACAAAATACATAATATAGTCCAATGTTAATGTCTGTTTAGTGTACTACACGTGTAGCCTAGACACAAAATACATAATATATATCCATGTTAATGTCTGTTTTAGCCTACTACACGTGTAGCTAGACAAAATACAAAATATATCCATGTTAATGTCTGTTTAGTGTACTACACGTGTGACTAGACAAAATACAATAATAATATCCATGTTAATGCCTGTTTAGTGTACTACACGTGTGGCTAGACAAAAATACGTTTAATATATCCATGTTAATGTCAGTTTAGTGTACTACACGTGTAGCTAAACAAAATACATAATATATCCATGTTATTGTCTGTTTAGTGTACTACACGTGTGGCTAGACAAAACACATAATATATCCATGTTAATGTCTGTTTAGTGTACTACATGTGTAGACTAGACAAAATACAATAAATATAACCATGTTAATGTCATGTTTTAGTGTACTACACGTGTGGCTAGACAAAACACATAATATATCCATGTTAATGCCTGTTTAGTGTACTACACGTGTGGCTAGACAAAATACATTAATATATCCATGTTTTAATGTACCACGTGTTTAGTGTACTACAGCCTGTGTGGCTAGACAAAATACATAATATATCCATGTTAATGTCTGTTTAGTGTACTACACGTGTAGCTAGACAAAATACATAATATATCCATGTTAATGTCTGTTTAGTGTACTACATGTGTGGCTAGACAAAACACATAATATATCCATGTTAATGTCTGTTTAGTGTACTACATGTGTGGCTAGACAAAACACATAATATATCCATGTTAATGCCTGTTTACTGTACTACACGTGTGGCTAGACAAAATACATAATATATCCATGTTAATGTCTGTTTAGTGTACTACACGTGTGGCTAGACAAAATACATAATATATCCATGTTAATGTCTGTTTAGTGTACTACACGTGTGACTAGACAAAATACATAATATATCCATGTTAATGTCTGTTTAGTGTACTACACGTGTGACTAGACAAAATACATAATATATCCATGTTAATGTCTGTTTAGTGTACTACACGTGTGGCTAGACAAAATACATAATATATCCATGTTAATGTCTGTTTAGTGTACTACACGTGTGGCTAGACAAAATACATAATATATCCATGTTAATGTCTGTTTAGTGTACTACACGTGTGGCTAGACAAAATACATAATATATCCATGTTAATGTCTGTTTAGTGTACTACACGTGTGGCTAGACAAAATACATAATATATCCATGTTAATGTCTGTTTAGTGTACTACACATGTGTAGCTATACAAAATACATAATATATAATCCATGTTATGTTATTGTTTAGATGTACTACACGTGTAGCTAGACAATATACATAATAATATATCCATGTTAATGTACTGTTTAGTGTACTACATGTGTGGCTAGACAAAACACATAATATATCCATGTTAATGCCTGTTTAGTGTACTACACGTGTGGCTAGACAAAATACATCATAATAAATATCCATGTTACAATGTCTGTTTAGTGTACTACTACACGTGTGGCTAGACAAAATACATAATATATCCATGTTAATGTCTGTTTAGTGTACTACACGTGTGACTAGACAAAATACATAATATATCCATGTTAATGCCTGTTTAGTGTACTACACGTGTGACTAGACAAAATACATAATATATCCATGTTAATGCCTGTTTAGTGTACTACACGTGTGGCTAGACTAAACACTATAATATATCCATGTTAATGTCCTGTAGTGTAGCAGTGTGGCTAGACAAAATTACATAATATATCCATGTTAATGCCTGTGTTAGTGTACTACATCGTGTGTAGCTTAGACAAAAATACATAATATATCCATGTTAATGTCTGTTTAGTGTACTACACGTGTGGCTAGACAAAATACATAATATATCCATGTTAATGTCTGTTTAGTGTACTACACGTGTGGCTAGACAAAATACATAATATATCCATGTTAATGTCTGTTTAGTGTACTACACGTGTGGCTAGACAAAATACATAATATATCCATGTTAATGTCTGTTTAGTGTACTACACGTGTGGCTAGACAAAATACATAATATATCCATGTTAATGTCTGTTTAGTGTACTACACGTGTGGTTAGACAAAATACATAATATATCCATGTTTAATGTCTGTTTAGTGTACTACACGTGTAGCTAGACAAAATACATAATATATCCATGTTAATGCCTGTTTAGTGTACTACACGTGTGGCTAGACAAAATACATAATATATCCATGTTAATGTCTGTTTAGTGTACTACACGTGTGGCTAGACAAAATACATAATATATCCATGTTAATGTCTGTTTAGTGTACTACACGTGTAGCTAGACAAAATACATAATATATCCATGTTAATGTCTGTTTTAGCCTACTACACGTGTAGCTAGACAAAATACATAATATATCCATGTTAATGTCTGTTTAGTGTACTACACGTGTGGCTAGACAAAATACATAATATATCCATGTTAATGTCTGTTTAGTGTACTACACGTGTGGCTAGACAAAATACATAATATATCCATGTTAATGTCTGTTTAGTGTACTACACGTGTGGTTAGACAAAATACATAATATATCCATGTTAATGTCTGTTTAGTGTGTACTACACGTGTAGCTAGGACAAAATACATAATATATCCATGTTAATGTCTGTTTAGTGTACTACACGTGTGGCTAGACAAAATACATAATATATCCATGTTAATGTCTGTTTAGTGTACTACACGTGTGGCTAGACAAAATACATAATATATCCATGTTAATGCCTGTTTAGTGCGTACTACATGTGTGACTTAGACAAAAATACATAATATATCATGTTAATGTCTGTTTAGTGTACTACACGTGTGGCTAGACAAAATACATAATATATCCATGTTAATGTCTGTTTAGTGTACTACACGTGTGGCTAGACAAAATACATAATATATCCATGTTAATGTCTGTTTAGTGTACTACATGTGTGGCTAGACAAAATACATAATATATCCATGTTAATGTCTGTTTAGCCTACTACACATTGTGTAGCTAGACAAAATACATAATATATCCATGTTAATGTCTGTCCAGTGTACTACACGTGTGACTAGACAAAATACATAATATATCCATGTTAATGTCTGTTTAGTGTACTACACGTGTAGCTAGACAAAATACATAATATATCCATGTTAATGTCTGTTTTATGTGTACTACACGTGTAGCTAGACAAAATACAATAATATATCCATGTTAAATGTCTGTTTAGTGTACTACACGTGTGTAGCTAGACAAAATACATAATATATCCATGTTAATGCCTGTTTAGTGTACTACACGTGTAGCTAGACAAAAATACATAATATATCCATGTTAATGTCTGTTTAGTGTACTACACGTGTAGCTAGACAAAATACATAATATATCCATGTTAATGTCTGTTTTAGTGTACTACATGTGTGACTAGACAAAATACATAATATATCCATGTTAATGTCTGTTTAGTGTACTACACGTGTGGCTAGACAAAATACATAATATATCCATGTTAATGTCTGTTTAGCGTACTACACGTGTGACTAGACAAAATACATAATATATCCATGTTAATGTCTGTTTAGTGTACTACACGTGTGGCTAGACAAAATACATAATATATCCATGTTAATGTCTGTTTAGTGTACTACACGTGTGGCTAGACAAAATACATAATATATCCATGTTAATGTCTGTTTAGTGTACTACACGTGTGGCTAGACAAAATCGTGTAGACTAGACAAAATACATAATATATCCATGTTAATGCTGTTTAGTGTTTAGTGTACTACACAAATATTACTGTCTGTGTGTAGCTAGACAAAATACATAATATATCCATGTTAATGCCTGTTTAACGTACTACACGTGTGGTTAGACAAAATACATAATATATCCATGTTAATGTCTGTTTAGTGTACTACACGTGTAGCTAGACAAAATACATAATATATCAATGTTAATGTCTGTTTAGTGTACTACACGTGTAGCTAGACAAAATACATAATATATCCATGTTAATGTCTGTTTAGTGTACTACACGTGTAGCTAGACAAAATACATAATATATCCATGTTAATGCCTGTTTAGTGTACTACACGTGTGACTAGACAAAATACATAATATATCCATGTTAATGCCTGTTTAGTGTACTACACACGTGTGACTAGACAAAATACATAATATATCCATGTTAATGTCTGTTTAGTGTACTTAAATACA
Organism: Argopecten irradians; assembly: GCF_041381155.1. Classification (NCBI taxonomy): domain Eukaryota; kingdom Metazoa; phylum Mollusca; class Bivalvia; order Pectinida; family Pectinidae; genus Argopecten; species Argopecten irradians. Next base: position 42,813,950 of record NC_091144.1, read on the forward strand.
CGTGTGGCTAGACAAAATACATAATATATCAATGTTAATGCCTGTTTAGTGTACTACACGTGTAGCTAGACAAAATACATAATATATCCATGTTAATGTCTGTTTTAGCCTACTACACGTGTGGCTAGACAAAATGCATAATATATCAATGTTAATGTCTGTTTAGCGTACTACACGTGTGACTAGACAAAATACATAATATATCCATGTTAATGTCTGTTTAGCGTACTACACGTGTGGCTAGACAAAATACAGAATATATCCATGTTAATGTCTGTTTAGCGTACTACACGTGTGACTAGAAAAAATACATAATATATCCATGTTAATGCCCGTTACAGAATCTGGTAGAACTCAAGTTAAGTTCCGTTACCTAATTCAAAATTAACCATGCTTTCATTTATTTGGATGTACCGATTATTGTTTTAAAAATAATATCACAAATAGTGAAATATCATTACTTACAGATGGAGTCAAGACTCGAATTTAGTTCAATTGAGCTATGAACTGTAAATTTCTCTGATATTTTGTCAACCCGCATTCACTGTCGTCTGCCCATCGTGTAGAAGGTGACATTTTATAAACTAGCGATTAATCTCTCTCTTGTCAAACTTGTTTTTAGATAGGTCATGAATTAAAACAATAAATTACTTGTCAAATCCAAAGTGCTGAATACTTAGCAATTTACAAAGGTCGCATCGTCATAAGCGCCTGACCGGATGACCATATGAAATATAACCTTTGTGACAACGTGGGCGACAGATCTTGGTAATCATACCATTTTTTCTTAAATTGCCATGAGCACGTTTAACTGAAATTACGTTTTTCAGCAACAAGAAGTATATGTATTCAAAACCGTATTTAGATAATACATAATTGACAGGAGAAGAGACCATTGATTCAAATCAGGCCTGGTCACGTCCAACCAACACCAATCAGGCCTGGTCACGTGGTCACGTCAAACCAACACCAATCAGGCCTGGTCACGTGGTCACGTCTAACCAACACCAATCAGGCCTGGTCACGTGGTCACGTCTAACCAACACCAATCAGGCCTGGTCACGTGGTCAACCGTCAGGCCTGGTCACGTGCAGTAACCAACACCCAATCAGGCCTGGTCACGTGGTCACGTCTAACCAACACCAATCAGGCCTGGTCACGTGGTCACGTCTAACCAACACCAATCAGGCCTGGTCACGTGGGGTCACGTCCTAACCAACACCAATCAGGCCTGGTCACGTGGTTCACGTCTAACCAACACAACACCCAATCAGGCCTGGTCACGTGGTCACGTCAAACCAACACCAATCAGGCCTGGTCACGTGGTCACGTCTAACCAACACCAATCAGGCCTGGTCACGTGGTCACGTCTAACCAACACCAATCAGGCCTGGTCACGTGGTCACGTCTAACCAACACCAATCAAGCCTGGTCACGTCCAACCAACACCAATCAGGCCTGGTCAGGCTGGTCACGTCCTAACCAACACCAATCAGGCCTGGGCACTGGTAACCAACACCATCTAGTGGTCCAACGTCCAACAACACAAATCACGTCAGGCCTCACGTCCACCAACACCAATCACAGGCCTGGTGACCAATCAGGCCTGGTCACGTGGTCACGTCTAACCAACACCAATCAGGCCTGGTCACGTGGTCACGTCTAACCAACACCAATCAGGCCTGGTCACGTGGTCACGTCTAACCAACACCAATCAGGCCTGGTCACGTGGTCACGTCTAACCAACACCAATCAAGCCTGGTCACGTCCAACCAACACCAATCAGGCCTGGTCAGGCCTGGTCACGTCCAACCAACACCAATCAGGCCTGGTCACGTGGTCACGTCTAACCAACACCAATCAGGCCTGGTCACGTGGTCACGTCTAACCAACACCAATCAGGCCTGGTCACGTGGTCACGTCTAACCAACACCAATCAGGCCTGGTCACGTGGTCATGTCTAACCAACACCAATCAGGCCTAGTCACGTCCAACCAACACCAATAAGGCTTGGTCACGTGGTCACGTCTAACCAACACCAATCAGGCCTGGTCAGGCCTGGTCACGTAGTCACGTCTAACCAACACCAATCAAGCCTGGTCACGTCCAACCAACACCAATCAAGCCTGGCCAGGCCTGGTCACGTCCAACCAACACCAATCAGGATAAGTTTGCTTGGTCGAAAAGGCTTCAAATGTGGTACGGCGATGTTCTGTGGTTTTTAGTATAAAATACAGATTTTATCCATCGATATACTGTTCACTATGTCAAAGACCAAGAACATTTTGCCTTGCTCACCATAACCGTGACTCCATTATGACGTCATATCTGTCCAGTGCTGTTGAAAAGATGTGGCATCAGGACTTTTTGTTGCATGTCTTCACATTCTAATCTATCAGAATACATTTTGTTAGCGATATCTGTCCTCAAGTTTCATTTAAGGTATTTTTTGTATCAATATTCATATTTAAAAAAAAAACACACACAAAAAGCTAAGTACGGATCAGAGTTCCATTTCTTTTCGAGAATTGTTATCGGATGATAAATGGACGTACGTTCCTTGTTACGTCTATAGGAGAAAACCAGAGTGTAGCTGATCTATTTATATGGTAATATATCTTTACATGGAGCAACAAACTCGACCATCACAAGGTCGCTTCAAAATATCCGCCATTTGTATTCAAACATACATGACTTTCCTACAGAGTGTCTGTCTGCATGGCGCATTGCGGGTTTGTTAAGACCGAGTTCATGGTCATTCGACGATTTAGTACACCTGTATTATCATACCGTCTTCCAAAGTATTTGACACTTGTATTAAGATTAGAAATGTCTGAATTCAAATGAAAAAGGAAATGACCGTGATGATCTAGTACACACATGAAACAGTGGCGTATCTACCATTGGCAGGGCGTATCCACCATTGACATGGCGTATCCACCATTGACATGGCGTATCTACCATTGACATGGCGTATCCACCATTGGCAGGGCGTATCCACCATTGGCAGGGCGTATCCACCATTGACAGGGCGTATCTACCATTGACATGGCGTATCTACCATTGACATGGCGTATCTACCATTGACAGGGCGTACATTGTATATACCATTGACATGGCGTATCTACCATTGACATGGCGTATCTACCATTGACAGGGCGTATATACCATTGGCGGGGCGTATCTACCATTGACATGGCGTATCCACCATTGAAAGGGCGTATCTACCATTGACATGGGCGTATCCACCATTGACAGGGCGTATATACCATTGGCGGGGCGTATCTACCATTGACGGGGACATATGCGGGCGTATCTCCCATTGGCGGGGCGTATCTACCATTGACGGACGTATCTACATTGGCGGGGCGTATCTATACCATTGGCGGGGCGTATCTACCATTGACATGGCGTATCTACCATTTACGGGGCGTATCTACATTGACGGGGCGTATCTACCATTGACGGGGCGTATCTACCATTGACGGGGGTATCTACCATTGACGGGGCGTATCTACCATTGACGGGGCGTATTCTACCATTGACGGGGCGTATCTACCATTGACGGGGCGTATCTACCATTGACGGGGCGTATCTACCATTGACAGTGGGCGTATCTAACCATTGACGGGCGTATCTACCATTGGCGGGGCGTATCTACCATTGACGGGGCGTATCTACCATTGACGGGGCGTATACTATTGACGGGCGTATCTACCATTGACGGGGCGTATCTACATTGACGGGGCGTATCTCCCATTGCGGGGCGTATCTACCATTGACGGGACGTATCTACCATTGTGACATGGGGCGTATCTACCATTGACGGGCGTATCTACCATTGACGGGGCGTATCTACCATTGACGGGGCGTATCTACCATTGACGGGGCGTATCTACCATTGACGGGGCGTATCTACCATTGACGGGGCGTATATACCATTGGCGTATTACCATTGACGGGGCGTATCTACCATTGACAGGGCGTATCTACCATTGACGGGCGTTTCATACCATTAGGCGGGGCGTATCAACCGTGTTGACAGTGGCGTATCTACAATTGACAGGGCGTATCTACAATTGACGGAGCGTATCTACCATTGACATGGCGTATCTACCATTGACAGGGCGTATCTACCATTGACATGGCGTATCTACCATTGACAGGGCGTATCTACCATTGACAGGGCGTATCTACAATTGACAGGCGTATCTACCATTGACAGGGCGTATCTACCATTGACGGGGCGTATCTACCATTGACGGGGCGTATCTACCATTGAGATGGCGTATCAACCATTGACAGGGCGTATCTACCATTGACAGGGCGTATCTACCATTGACAGGGCGTATCTACCATTGATGGGCGTATCTACAATTGACAGGAAGTATCTACCATTGACAGGGCGTATCTACCATTGACGGGGCGTATCTACCATTGACAGGGCGTATCTACCATTGACAGGGCGTATCTACCATTGACATGGCGTATCTACCATTGAGATGGCGTATCAACCATTGACAGGCGTATCTCTACCATTGACAGGGCGTATCTACCATTGACAGGGCGTATCTACCATTGACAGGGCGTATCTACAATTGACAGGAAGTATCTACCATTGACAGGGCGTATCTACCATTGACGGGGCGTATCTACCATTGACAGGGCGTATCTACCATTGACGGGGCGTATCTACCATTGACATGGCGTATCTACCATTGAGATGGCGGTATCAACCATTGACAGGGCGTATCTACCATTGACAGGGCGTATCTACCATTGACAGGGCGTATCTACCATTGACAGGGCGTATCTACCATTGACAGGGCATATCTACCATTGACGGAGCGTATCAACCATCGACGAGGCGTTCTACCATTGACAGGGCATATCTACCATTGACAGGGCATATCTACCATTGACGGGACTATTAATCATTGACGGGGCGTTCTACCATTGACGGGGCGTTCTACCATTGACAGGGCGTTCTACCATTGACATGGCGTATCTACCATTGACAGGGCGTATCTACCATTGAGAGGGCGTATCTACCATTGACGGGGCATATCTACCATTGACGGAGCGTATCAACCATTGACGGGGCGTTCTACCATTGACAGGGCGTATCTACCATTGACAGGGCATATCTACCATTGACAGGGCATATCTACCATTGACGGGGCGTATCAACCATTGACGGGGCGTTCTACCATTGACGGGGCGTTCTACCATTGACAGGGCGTTCTACCATTGACAGGGCGTATCCACAATTGACGGGGCGTTCTACCATTGACAGGGTGTTCTACCATTGACAGGGCGTATCTACCATTGACGGGCGTATCTACCATTGACGGGGCGTATCTACCATTGACAGGGCATATCTATCATTGATAGGGCGTATCTACCATTGACGGGGCGTTCTACCATTGACGGGGCGTTCTATCATTGACAGGGCGTTCTACCATTAACAGGGCGTTCTACCATTGACAGGGCGTATCTACCATTGACGAGCGTATCTACCATTGACGGGGTGTATCTACCATTGACAGGACGTATCTACCATTGACAGGGCGTATCAACCATTGACAGGCGTATCTACCATTGACAGGGCGTATCTACCATTGACAGGGCGTATCTACCATTGACAGGGCGTATCTACCATTGACAGGGCGTATCTACCATTGACGGGGCGTATCTACCATTGACAGGGCGTATCTACCATTGACAGGGCGTATCTACCATTGACGGGGCGTATCTACCATTGACAGGGCGTATCTTCCATTGACAGGGCGTATCTACCATTGACAGGGCGTATTTACCATTGACAAGGCGTATCAACCATTGACAGGGCATCTTTACCATTGACAGGGCGCATCTACCATTGACGGTCATTGTGTCCAATATGATATGCATGAGCAAGACCTCCGCTACAATCTCTCTCCACAGTTGTATATCATTTAAATAGTTACGGCGAAATCTATATATAGATGTACAACGTCCCGAGAAGAGAGACTTTGTATTGCCGGCCAGTGAGATTACAGCCGGCCATATAGACACTATGAATTTTAATTAGATGATTTTCAAGAATTTAGAGTAATATTGTCATAATGGGGCTTAAATCGTCTTAATGAAGGCACTTTGTATAGATGTATAGGATGATTTTGAAAGGAAAATGATCGCTCTTTCCAACGGTAGTAACCGCTTTTATGAAGATGTGCTAGAAATATGTTTTTATAGCCGCTAAAGGTAGGCGGGTTAGAAATTTGTAGTCTAAGGGCTTGCCACCCTTTTATCTAGAGCTCTAAAACGTCTCAAATGGTTTTAGGGCTCTCTGGTGGGTTCATGATTATATAATCTGTAACTAATTCTCAGATCCCTGTGTCTGGTGGGTCCATGATTATATAATCTGTAACTTATTCTCAGATACCTGTGTCTGGTGGGTCCATGATTATATAATCTGTAACTTATTCTCAGATCCCTGTGTCTGGTGGGTCCATGATCATATAATCTGTAACTTATTCTCAGATCCATGTGTCTGGTGGGTCCATGATTATATAATCTGTAACTTATTCTCAGATCCCTGTGTCTGGTGGGTCCATGATTATATAATCTGTAACTTATTCTCAGATCCCTGTGTCTGGTGGGTTCATGAGTATATAATCTGTAACTTATTCTCAGATCCCCCTGTGGTATCTACCATTGACGGGGCTTATCAACCAATTTCATCATCGTTGAACCAGTGTGTAAAATACCACTTAAAAACGACCATGAATCCTGAATGGATTGTCTTTACTAATGTCATTGTGTTTTGTGGCTTAAAGGTTTATCATTTTAATGGTGAATGACAATTAAAAGAGGTATGATCACTTTCCGCCTGCCACGACCGAGGCCGCGCACAGTTCTTGCTCGGGCTAAAAATACACTATAGAGGTAAAATGTCATGTGACGTATTAGGGGGTCTCCCATTCCAAAATAGATTGCCACCATTGCAGTGTATTTCATTGTTCGCATAATAAGTGGCACATTTATATCTAATCGCTGCGAAACTTAATTTGTACTAATCATTATTATTATTAATCAATACCGACTCTTTCTCTGCCAGGGTTGACGTTACACAATAAATACAATTTATATAAAGTCTATCGTTTATTATTAGTACATTTTTTTTCCAATTATTTCTATCATCTTTATTTGTGAATCTATTTAGTTGATATCGCATGTAATTCAAAATATCTATTCGATATGACAAAATAAAGGATTGATGTTGTATGTTTCTTGTTAACATAAAAACGCGACTTAATAGTGATTCGAACACTGAACCTCCAGCACAAGGTGCCACGTCTCAACCATCTGATCTACACAGACTTTAAACTAATTTTGTTCTCACATCTATGTCTGGGTGATACTGGATTAAAATATTTCCTCAATTACGTTTTTCTCATTTTTCGGCATGAGCTCATCGGAGGGCCACGTTTTGGGAAAGGATTAAAGTTGTAATTTCCTACGTCAAACAAAATGATTTATAGTAAACCAAAAGTTACAATTCGGACGATGATAAAACTTGGTGGTCATTTAATTATCTACTGCAATTATCAATCTACATATATATTTTCTCAAAAAATATAATTTATATATCAGATGTGAAGTATATGTATTAAGAAACTTCATATTTTGATATTTATTTCTGGATTTTGTTACCTTGAATAGGTCGAATGCGCCATACCTCTTTTGTAGAGGCACTGCTTGGTAAATTAAAATACATGAACTACTTTATTGTTTATAAGGGGGCAGCGGTGGGCGAGTGGTTAAAGATCGCTCGACATATTACATGTACCACAAGCTCTACACTTCGAATCCCACGTGGGGCAGTTGCTAGGTAACCGCTAGTCGGTGTTTTCTGTTCGGATACTCCGGCTTTCCTTCACCAACAAACCTGGCACGTCCTTACATGACCCTGGCGATTAATAGGACGTTAGACCCCAAATCTTATTGTTTATAATGGACATTTGTTTTGATAAAAGACGATAATTATTTACGATGTTTGTTTTTAGGACTCGCATATGTAGGCGGATAAATCGAAACTACATAGTTAGTATCTTACAATACAAAGTTTATTTTGGTGCAGCCGAGATGACGAGTCCTCGAGCACCAACATAAAACTAGTAAGGTACTAACGATGTAGTCGGTTTATCCTACAACCATTTCCTTATACATACTATTGTACATGTAGAAGACATTCAAAACGAAGGCAAATTGCAGGTTAATTACATTATTTCGCTCGAAGCGAGGCGCTTTTTTTGATAATCAAAGATTCATTCACTAAACCGAATGAGTGTGTACTCCTTTTTCCTACCGTGGGAAATAAATAACTTTTTAGTTGACTGTCACAATGTCTCAAGTACTATGTGAAAGTTTCATACAACAGATTGACCATTTCCCGAACAAGAAGTAATTACTACGCATGGCCGTATTTCATGTTACTTTATGCAGTTTCTTCATACACATTTGAATTTTAATCGTATCTAGTGTAAATACATCCAAGTCAAGAGGCTGGTGATTCTCAAAAGTAACGCCAGAATTTCAAATGCAATGATTATGTCAAGCGAATTGATTTTTCAAACTAATTCCCGAATCCTTGCAAGCCGACTCTCTCGAGTGAAATAGGTTTATTTATAAGCTATAAAAGGCTGTTTCACGACTAAATATAAATAATACATGTAAACTATAGTCTGAAGGATATTCGATCAAATGATACATGAAATATGGATTGTTGCAGAACGCTCGTCGTCCACACAATATCATACACCGTCAACACATGCGTCCTCCAGCACTGTACAACCTCGCTACCAGACGCTCGTCGTCCACACAATATCATACACCGTCAACACATGCGTCCTCCAGCACTGTACAACCTCGACACCAGACGCTCGTCGTCCACACAATATCATACACCGTCAACACATGCGTCATCCAGCACTGTACAACCTCGCTACCAGACGCTCGTCGTCCACACAATATCATACACCGTCAACACATGCGTCCTCCAGCACTGTACAACCTCGACACCAGACGCTCGTCGTCCACACAATATCATACACCGTCAACACATGCGTCATCCAGCACTGTACAACCTCGCTACCAGACGCTCGTCGTCCACACAATATCATACACCGTCAACACATGCGTCCTCCAGCACTGTACAACCTCGACTACCAGACGCTCGTCGTCCACACAATATCATACACCGTCAACACATGCGTCCTCCAGCACTGTACAACCTCGACACCAGACGCTCGTCGTCCACACAATATCATACACCGTCAACACATGCGTCATCCAGCACTGTACAACCTCGCTACCAGACGCTCGTCGTCCACACAATATCATACACCGTCGACACATGCGTCCTCCAGCACTGTACAACCTCGCTACCAGACGCTCGTCGTCCACACAATATCATACACCGTCAACACATGCGTCCTCCAGCACTGTACAACCTCGACACCAGACGCTCGTCGTCCACACAATATCATACACACCGTCAACACATGCGTCCTCCAGCACTGTACAACCTCGACTACCAGACGCTCGTCGTCCACACAATATCATACACCGTCAACACATGCGTCCTCCAGCACTGTACAACCTCGACACCAGACGCTCGTCGTCCACACAATATCATACACCGTCAACACATGCGTCCTCCAGCACTGTACAACCTCGCTACCAGACGCTCGTCGTCCACACAATATCATACACCGTCGACACATGCGTCCTCCAGCACTGTACAACCTCGCTACCAGACGCTCGTCGTCCACACAATATCATACACCGTCAACACATGCGTCCTCCAGCACTGTACAACCTCGCTACCAGACGCTCGTCGTCCACACAATATCATACACCGTCAACACATGCGTCTCCAGCACTGTACAACCTCGCTACCAGAGCTCGTCGTCCACACAATATCATACACCGTCAACACATGCGTCTCCAGCACTGTACAACCTCGCACCAGACGCTCGTCTCCACACAATATCATACACCGTCACACATGCGTCTCCAGCACTGTACAACCTCGCTACCAGACGCTCGTCGTCCACACAATATCATACACCGTCAACACATGCGTCCTCCAGCACTGTACAACCTCGACACCAGACGCTCGTCATCCACACAATATCATACACCGTCAACACATGCGTCCTCCAGCACTGTACAACCTCGCTACCAGACGCTCGTCGTCCACACAATATCATACACCGTCAACACATGCGTCCTCCAGCACTGTACAACCTCGACACCAGACGCTCGTCGTCCACACAATATCATACACCGTCAACACATGCGTCCTCCAGCACTGTACAACCTCGACACCAGACGCTCGTCGTCCACACAATATCATACACCGTCAACACATGCGTCCTCCAGCACTGTACAACCTCGCTACCAGACGCTCGTCGTCCACACAATATCATACACCGTCAACACATGCGTCCTCCAGCACTGTACAACCTCGACACCAGACGCTCGTCGTCCACACAATATCATACACCGTCAACACATGCGTCCTCCAGCACTGTACAACCTCGACACCAGACGCTCGTCGTCCACACAATATCATACACCGTCAACACATGCGTCCTCCAGCACTGTACAACCTCGACACCAGACGCTCGTCGTCCACACAATATCATACACCGTCAACACATGCGTCCCCCAGCACTGTACAACCTCGACACCAGACGCTCGTCGTCCACACAATATCATACACCGTCAACACATGCGTCCTCCAGCACTGTACAACCTCGCACCAGACGCTCGTCGTCCACACAATATCATACACCGTCAACACATGCGTCCTCCAGCACTGTACAACCTCGCTACACCAGACGCTCGTCGTCCACACAATATCATACACCGTCAACACATGCGTCCTCCAGCACTGTACAACCTCGCTACCAGACGCTCGTCGTCCACACAATATCATACACCGTCAACACATGCGTCCTCCAGCACTGTACAACCTCGACACCAGACGCTCGTCGTCCACACAATATCATACACAGTTAACACATGCATCATCCAGCACTGTACAACCTCGCTACCAGATGCTCGTCGTCCACACAATATCATACACCGTCGACACATGCGTCCTCCAGCACTGTACAACCTCGACATCAAAGCATCAAAGGCTCGTCATCCACACAATATCATACACAGTTAACACATGCATCATCCAGCACTGTACAACCTCGCTACCAGACGCTCGTCGTCCACACAATATCATACACCGTCAACACATGCGTCCTCCAGCACTGTACAACCTCGACACCAGACGCTCGTCATCCACACAATATCATACACAGTTAACACATGCGTCCTCCAGCACTGTACAACCTCGCTACCAGACGCTCGTCGTCCACACAATATCATACACCGTCGACACATGCGTCCTCCAGCACTGTACAACCTCGACACCAGACGCTCGTCGTCCACACAATATCATACACCGTCAACACACATGCGTCCTCCAGCACTGTACAACCTCGCTACCAGACGCTCGTCGTCCACACAATATCATACACCGTCAACACATGCGTCCTCCAGCACTGTACAACCTCGACACCAGACGCTCGTCGTCCACACAATATCATACACCGTCAACACATGCGTTCTCCAGCACTGTACAACCTCGACACCAGACGCTCGTCGTCCACACAATATCATACACCGTCAACAAATGCATCCCCCAGCACTGCAGTCTGTGTACAACCTCGACACCAGACGTGTCGTCAAGTCACACTGGACAGTAGTGACTGAGTGGTGTGTCTGATGGTGGCCAAGTCACAGATATCTCTGACTTTACGTCTGGACAGTAATAGTGACTGAGTGGTGTCTGATGGTGGCCAAGTCACAGATATCTCTGACTTTACGTCTGGACAGTAGTGACTGAGAGGTGTCTGATGGTGGCCAAGTCACAGATATCTCTGACTTTACGTCTGGACAGTAGTGACTGAGTGGTGTCTGATGGTGGCCAAGTCACAGATATCTCTGACTTTACGTCTGGACAGTAGTGACTGAGTGGTGTCTGATGGTGGCCAAGTCACAGATATCTCTGACTTTACGTCTGGACAGTAGTGACTGAGTGGTGTCTGATGGTGGCCAAGTCACAGATATCTCTGACTTTACGTCTGGACAGTAGTGACTGAGAGGTGTCTGATGGTGGCCAAGTCACAGATATCTCTGACTTTACGTCTGGACAGTAGTGACTGAGTGGTGTCTGATGGTGGCCAAGTCACAGATATCTCTGACTTTACGTCTGGACAGTAGTGACTGAGTGGTGTCTGATGGTGGCCAAGTCACAGATATCTCTGACTTTACGTCTGGACAGTAGTGACTGAGAGGTGTCTGATGGTGGCCAAGTCACAGATATCTCTGACTTTACGTCTGGACAGTAGTGACTGAGTGGTGTCTGATGGTGGCCAAGTCACAGATATCCCTTACTTTACGTCTGGACAGTAGTGACTGAGTGGTGTCTGATGGTGGCCAAGTCACAGATATCTCTGACTTTACGTCTGGACAGTAGTGACTGAGTGGTGTCTGATGGTGGCCAAGTCACAGATATCTCTGACTTTACGTCTGGACAGTAGTGACTGAGTGGTGTCTGATGGTGGCCAAGTCACATAAATCATTGACTTTACTTCTGGACAGTAGTGACTGAGTGGTGTCTGATGGTGGCCAAGTCACAGATATCTCTACTTTACGTCTGGACAGTAGTGACTGAGTGGTGTCTGATGGTGGCCAAGTCACAGATATCTCTGACTTTACGTCTGGACAGTAGTGACTGAGTGGTGTCTGATGGTGGCCAAGTCACAGATATCTCTAACTTTACGTCTGGACAGTAGTGACTGAGTGGTGTCTGATGGTGGCCAAGTCACAGATATCTCTGACTTTACGTCTGGACAGTAGTGACTGAGAGGTGTCTGATGGTGGCCAAGTCACAGATATCTCTAACTTTACGTCTGGACAGTAGTGACTGAGAGGTGTCTGATGGTGGCCAAGTCACAGATATCTCTGACTTTACGTCTGGACAGTAGTGACTGAGTGGTGTCTGATGGTGGCCAAGTCACAGATATCTCTGACTTTACTTCTGGACAGTAGTGACTGAGTGGTGTCTGATGGTGGCCAAGTCACAGATATCTCTGACTTTACGTCTGGACAGTAGTGACTGAGTGGTGTCTGATGGTGGCCAAGTCACAGATATCTCTAACTTTACGTCTGGACAGTAGTGACTGAGTGGTGTCTGATGGTGGCCAAGTCACAGATATCTCTGACTTTACGTCTGGACAGTAGTGACTGAGAGGTGTCTGATGGTGGCCAAGTCACAGATATCTCTGACTTTACGTCTGGACAGTAGTGACTGAGTGGTGTCTGATGGTGGCCAAGTCACAGATATCTCTGACTTTACGTCTGGACAGTAGTGACTGAGAGGTGTCTGATGGTGGCCAAGTCACAGATATCTCTGACTTTACGTCTGGACAGTAGTGACTGAGTGGTGTCTGATGGTGGCCAAGTCACAGATATCTCTGACTGAGAGGTGTCTGATGGTGGCCAAGTCACAGATATCTCTGACTTTACGTCTGGACAGTAGTGACTGAGTGGTGTCTGATGGTGGCCAAGTCACAGATATCTCTGACTTTACGTCTGGACAGTAATACTGACTGGGTGGTGTCTGATGGTGGCCAAGTCACATAAATCATTGACTTTACTTCTGGACAGTAGTGACTGAGTGGTGTCTGATGGTGGCCAAGTCACAGATATCTCTGACTTTACGTCTGGACAGTAGTGACTGAGAGGTGTCTGATGGTGGCCAAGTCACAGATATCTCTGACTTTACGTCTGGACAGTAGTGACTGAGTGGTGTCTGATGGTGGCCAAGTCACAGATATCTCTGACTTTATGTCTGGACAGTAGTGACTGAGTGGTGTCTGATGGTGGCCAAGTCACAGATATCCCTAACTTTACGTCTGGACAGTAGTGACTGAGTGGTGTCTGATGGTGGCCAAGTCACAGATATCTCTGACTTTACGTCTGGACAGTAATACTGACTGGGTGGTGTCTGATGGTGGCCAAGTCACATAAATCATTGACTTTACTTCTGGACAGTAGTAACTGAGGTGGTGTCTGATGGTGGCCAAGTCACAGATATCTCTGACTTTACGTCTGGACAGTAGTGACTGAGTGGTGTCTGATGGTGGCCAAGTCACAGATATCTCTGACTTTACGTCTGGACAGTAGTGACTGAGTGGTGTCTGATGGTGGCCAAGTCACAGATATCCCTAACTTTACGTCTGGACAGTAGTGACTGGGTGGTGTCTGATGGTGGCCAAGTCACAGATATCCCTAACTTTACGTCTGGACAGTAGTGACTGGGTGGTGTCTGATGGTGGCCAAGTCACAGATATCCCTAACTTTACGTCTGGACAGTAGTGACTGAGTGGTGTCTGATGGTGGCCAAGTCACAGATATCCCTAACTTTACGTCTGGACAGTAGTGACTGAGTGGTGTCTGATGGTGGCCAAGTCACAGATATCTCTGACTTTACGTCTGGACAGTAGTGACTGAGTGGTGTCTGATGGTGGCCAAGTCACAGATATCCTCTAACTTTACGTCTGGACAGTAATACTGACTGGGTGGTGTCTGATGGTGGCCAAGTCACATAAATCTCTGACTTTACTTCTGGACAGTAGTGACTGAGTGGTGTCTGATGGTGGCCAAGTCACAGATATCTCTGACTTTACGTCTGGACAGTAGTGACTGAGTGGTGTCTGATGGTGGCCAAGTCACAGATATCCCTAACTTTACGTCTGGACAGTAGTGACTGAGTGGTGTCTGATGGTGGCCAAGTCACAGATATCTCTGACTTTACGTCTGGACAGTAGTGACTGAGTGGTGTCTGATGGTGGCCAAGTCACAGATATCTCTGACTTTACGTCTGGACAGTAGTGACTGAGTGGTGTCTGATGGTGGCCAAGTCACAGATATCTCTGACTTTACGTCTGGACAGTAGTGACTGAGTGGTGTCTGATGGTGGCCAAGTCACAGATATCCCTAACTTTACGTCTGGACAGTAGTGACTGAGTGGTGTCTGATGGTGGCCAAGTCACAGATATCCCTAACTTTACGTCTGGACAGTAGTGACTGAGTGGTGTCTGATGGTGGCCAAGTCACAGATATCTCTAACTTTACGTCTGGACAGTAGTGACTGAGTGGTGTCTGATGGTGGCCAAGTCACAGATATCTCTGACTTTACGTCTGGACAGTAGTGACTGAGTGGTGTCTGATGGTGGCCAAGTCACAGATATCTCTGACTTTACGTCTGGACAGTAGTGACTGAGAGGTGTCTGATGGTGGCCAAGTCACAGATATCTCTGACTTTACGTCTGGACAGTAGTGACTGAGTGGTGTCTGATGGTGGCCAAGTCACAGATATCTCTAACTTTACGTCTGGACAGTAGTGACTGAGTGGTGTCTGATGGTGGCCAAGTCACAGATATCCCTAACTTTACGTCTGGACAGTAGTGACTGAGTGGTGTCTGATGGTGGCCAAGTCACAGATATCTCTGACTTTACGTCTGGACAGTAGTGACTGAGTGGTGTCTGATGGTGGCCAAGTCACAGATATCTCTGACTTTACGTCTGGACAGTAGTGACTGAGTGGTGTCTGATGGTGGCCAAGTCACAGATATCTCTAACTTTACGTCTGGACAGTAGTGACTGAGTGGTGTCTGATGGTGGCCAAGTCACAGATATCCCTAACTTTACGTCTGGACAGTAGTGACTGAGAGGTGTCTGATGGTGGCCAAGTCACAGATATCTCTGACTTTACGTCTGGACAGTAGTGACTGAGTGGTGTCTGATGGTGGCCAAGTCACAGATATCTCTAACTTTACGTCTGGACAGTAGTGACTGAGTGGTGTCTGATGGTGGCCAAGTCACAGATATCTCTGACTTTACGTCTGGACAGTAGTGACTGAGTGGTGTCTGATGGTGGCCAAGTCACAGATATCCCTAACTTTACGTCTGGACAGTAGTGACTGAGTGGTGTCTGATGGTGGCCAAGTCACAGATATCTCTGACTTTACTTCTGGACAGTAGTGACTGAGAGGTGTCTGATGGTGGCCAAGTCACAGATATCTCTGACTTTACGTCTGGACAGTAGTGACTGAGTGGTGTCTGATGGTGGCCAAGTCACAGATATCTCTGACTTTACTTCTGGACAGTAGTGACTGAGTGGTGTCTGATGGTGGCCAAGTCACAGATATCTCTGACTTTACGTCTGGACAGTAGTGACTGAGTGGTGTCTGATGGTGGCCAAGTCACAGATATCTCTGACTTTACGTCTGGACAGTAATACTGACTGGTGTCTGATGGTGGCCAAGTCACAGATATCTCTGACTTTACGTCTGGACAGTAGTGACTGGGTGGTGTCTGATGGTGGCCAAGTCACAGATATCTCTGACTTTACTTCTGGACAGTAGTGACTGGGTGGTGTCTGATGGTGGCCAAGTCACAGATATCCCTAACTTTACGTCTGGACAGTAGTGTTTGTTAGATTTATTAACGTCCTATTAACAGCTATGGTCATGTAAGGACGGCCTCCCATGTATGCGGTGTGTTGCGTGTATGTTGTGCGAGGTGAGTGTACTGGGAGACTGCGGTATGTTTGTGTTGTTACTTCTTGTATAGTGGATCTGTTGCCCTTTTTATAGTGCTATATCACTGAAGCATGCCGCCGAAGACACCAAGCAACACACCCCACCCGGTCACATTATACTGACAACGGGCGAAACAGTCGTCCCACTCCCTGTATGCTGAACGCTAAGCAGGAGCAGAAACTACAACTTTTATAGACTTTGGTGTGTCTCGGCCAGGGGACAGAACCCAGAGCCTTCCTCATAGGGGCGAACGCTCAACTCAAGGCCAAAAGTGAGGCGGTGCAAAGGGAGGCATTAGGAAAGATAATGTCAGTTAGGAAGAAGAGAAAAGATAAGATCCTAAATTTAGTCGCCTTTTACGATCATGCAATAGGGGCAGCAGGTACAATTCTAACGCCCTACCTGCAGGGCCAGAACAGTAGTGACTGAGTGGTGTCTGATGGTGGCCAAGTCACAGATATCCCTAACTTTACGTCTTGGCTTGATTACAAGAAGGCCCAATATGAATGTACCACAGCCTCCCAAAACATACAGACATTCACATACCGTAACACACTGATTTAATACATGTAAATCAAACCAAACTAAATTCATATTTGACCTCTTGTTTCACGTCTGTGCATGGTGGCGGAGTGGTTAAAGTGTCTGATATTCTATTACCAGTTTCCACCTCTAGGTCGCGCCTGTAGATCGGTGGTATTTCTCTGAAAACTACAGCTGTTCTTTCAGTAGAACTTATTACAACGCCTTACACCAGTCTGCTCCTTTCTTCGGTCTAATTCATATGTATTTGCCATTGTCCGACAGCTGGTCCTTTATTTTCATCCTTTCAATTATTTGACATTTTATCCATCTTCGTGATCATGCTTTGTACAAATAATTACCTCTAAAACTTTGTGTATAATGAACGGACCACAAAAAATTAAATTTACTGTTTTCCACTTATTTTTGTGTAACGAAACTGCGAGCCTGAGCGAGCTTAAAGATACGGGAGATTTAACATGGATTCTCTTTCAGTTCTTACCTAAGAAATATCATTATCAGAATCGTGGGATTTCTTCAAACTCACTTCAGCATTTAATACCAACATGAACCTCAGACACGCCATCAGATTGACTGGGACATCATCAATAATTGTTCCCTCCGAGACGATGCAGGTCGTCTTTGGCGTCAATCATATCTAATAAAAGAAACGGTAACGTGGCTAGAATGCCGGAACTCTTTTTTTGACTCAAATATCTAATAAACGAATCGGTAGCGTGTCCTGAATTCCATATTCTGTCTGATCCATCAGTCGATATACCATATACGAAGGCATGTTCAACACAGAGATGATTTTTTCAAAGCCTCGCTCTGGAAAGACTTTCTTTCATGTTGTATTCTATTCCATATGTTGGAAATATTGCGTGATCTCACATCAGATATGAGGCACATTCCTTTAAAAGATGATAGGTTTACATGGCACCTACCATGTATTTATAATACTTGATTGTTGAAGCGACCCCACGTGGTGTAATATAAGGTATATCAGTAACTTATATAGGACACAATATATATATTGTTTCTAGTCCTACAGGGCGCTTATATGCCGTCGGTACATGTAGTAGGACTAGAGCGTAATGTGTTAGCCAATCCAAAGTGTCTAGAAAGACCAAAATGCATCTTTACTTTATAGACACACGTCTTATTGTGTTGGAATGACACTCAAATCAAGTGGTATTTTTCAGGGAGGGTGAAGTCGGTTCCGTGTTCCGAGGTCCGTTTAAGCTAAACGGAACTCGGAATCAGTTCCGAGTTCCGTTTAAATAAAACGGAGCTCGGAACCAGTTCCGTTAAATGATTTTGTTTTTAAAATAAAATTAAAGAAATTCAGTTCATGTGATTGGAACATATTATAAATGTTGTCTTTTGTATTTTGTCATGAATAATTTGTGATAGAGTCAGTTTAAATACGTTTTCAATTAACTCCCATTTCCGAGTTCCGTTTAAGTATAATCGGATCTCGGAAGCAATTCATAGTTCCGTTTTACTTAAACGGAACCCGGAAATGGGATTTTATCGAAAACTAAATTAAAGTGGATTTACCACTAGTAATCCATGAAACAAGACAACAGGCAATATTTCTCTCATATGTCCAAAGCACATTGACTGATTTCATCGAAAAAATTCTTAAACTGAATTCGGAACTCGGAACTGGTTCCGAGTTCAGTTTTACTTGGAGTTAATGGGAGATAATTGAAAACGTATTTAAACTGACCATATCACAAATTATTCATGACAATACACAACAGACAACATCTCTATTATGTTCCAATCACATGAACTGAATTTCTTTAATTTTATTTTAAAAACAAATTCTTAAACGGAACTCGGATCTCAGAACCAACTTCAGCCCCCCTGAATCAATTGTAGACTGAAAAATTTCCATATTTTATTTCTTTTTGCGGATTGGTTAATTCCTTAAAATTTTGTCCTATTAGGCGCCCCTTACCTTGTTTTTAATTTTAAGTGCCCCGGGGACTTATTTGACCGAACACAGTGTATGTATTTTAAGGTATATTCCGTAAATATTCCGTCAAGTCCCGAGATTCATTTGATGTAATCAGGGTTGGATTAAATTCGAGGTATCCCCCCGCCATGTCACTCACGAGTAGATTAACCCCGGGGTTTCCCCCTGCCCTGTCACTCACAGTAGCTTAAAGATGGAAAGCGATAGTCGAGATTTTTAACCTTTTTATTGTGCAATATTTACTAGATGGGTGGTTTATAAAAATCAGATTTGTAACTGTGACCCAGAGCGATAATGATACCGTGCATGAAAATGAGCATTTCATATCAATGACAACAGCGCTGTTTCGTTTTCAACCTTTTTGACGCTACACAAGTAAGTATATGATACGTAGTACAGGTGTTAGCATATGTGTAGGGGTGGTCCACCGACCCGAAACTCGGCACCAAAGAAGTCTGGGGTGGTCCGCCTACACTGACCCGCAACTCTCCACTATATATTAGTGAAAGCTGGTGATATATGGCACCTGGATATCTGTCGCGCTAATTGCAGACCACACCTTTCTGTTAGCATGTGCATATTTTCTTGTAACAATAGCCAGTGTTTCAAGGGGGGTGGGTGGGGGGGGGGGGGGGGGGGGGTTAATTACCGACATTTGATGTACCACGTGTTATAGACAAATGACGCTTAACTTTCTATGTTTTTGCTATAACAGTAGATGGTTAGAGTTGTGTAGTATGTTACACCTCTAGTCTGTTTTATGGACAGTTCGGGTTTTGGTTGTACAGGAAAGACGGACAGCCAAGAGGAAAACCATCGAACGACGGCCAGTCCTCGGAGAATGTGCCAAATAGCCCTTCATCTCCATAGGCAAACGTATTTGAATTTCCTGAATTGGAAAACAATGAGAGATCCCATTTTCTTTGTCATTTTGGTAGGCTGCACGAAGATGCCTACGATATGTTATTCGAGTCCTCTGTCATGTCGTAAAAGGTTGGGTTACTCCCCTCCATTATACCATTGACTTTAGAGAGTATTAACATTCTACTGAGGACGACTCCGTTAATTCTGTACAATTAAAGTTGTTGTTCTAAAATCAATACTCATTTCATTCCGAAAGGAACGAGTAGTGAAGGAATTTTGGTAATTTCGAATAGATAAACGATAATGTATATATGGCCGTCATTTTTACAGAGAGAAATTCTAATGTGAGGTTTATATATACAATAAACTATCGACGGGTGTTGACCGAAAATTTACAGCTACTGAAACGTTTGTATGTAAGTCGATATCCCTAGATTGTTTCTACAGTTGATAGCCAAATTAAACCAGCCAAAATCTTTCACTCGGGTTGAGATATCCCTTGTCCACTTGACAAGATGTAAGATTATTTTTCTCCCATCATAAAAAAATCAGATTAGGAATTAATTTTTATAGTGTTGACAATTAATGGCTTCCTCGACATGAATCTCCGCATGTATCGATGACGTCATTGTCAAGCGCGTGCGAGCTGTCTTTTCCCTACACCGGTAAAAACGCGGAGCATTTGTATGACGATGTTTGCTGACGGAGGAGTCCTTGTGGAGATTCTACTTAGTTTACTGATAAACCAAATTGTTGGCATCAAGTTTATTATATAGGACATCTCCTAACATCAACTTTTTTTAAAAAAAATACAGGTCATTTTCAATTGAAAATATTAAGGCAGTTTTCCTAAAGAGATAAAAAAATAAAGGTAATTGGAGTCAAAAAGTCGATCTGAAACTGTGTCTGAGTGGTGACCTGGGTATCTTGTTATTTCTGTGTCCGAGTGGTGACCTGGGTATCTTGTTATTTCTGTGTCCGAGTGGTGACCTGGGTATCTTGTTATTTCTGTGTCCGAGTGGTGACTTGGGTACCTTGTTATTTCTGTGTCCGAGTGGTGACTTGGGTACCTTGTTATTTCTGTGTCCGAGTGGTGACTTGGGTACCTTGTTATTTCTGTGTCCGAGTGGTGACTTGGGTACCTTGTTATTTCTGTGTCCGAGTGGTGACCTGGGTATCTTGTTATTTCTGTGTCCGAGTATTCTGTGTCCGAGTGGTGACCTGGGTATCTTGTTATTTCTGTGTCCGAGTGGTGACCTTGGTATCTTGTTATTTCTGTGTCCGAGTGGTGACCTGGGTATCTTGTTATTTCTGTGTCCGAGTGGTGACCTGGGTATCATGTTATTTCTGTGTCCGAGTGGTGACCTTGGTATCTTGTTATTTCTGTGTCCGAGTGGTGACCTTGGTATCTTGTTATTTCTGTGTCCGAGTGGTGACTTTGGTATCTTGTTATTTCTGTGTCCGAGTGGTGACCTGGGTATCTTGTTATTTCTGTGTCCGAGTGGTGACCTGGGTATCTTGTTATTTCTGTGTCCGAGTGGTGACCTGGGTACCTTGTTATTTCTGTGTCCGAGTGGTGACCTGGGTACCTTGTTATTTCTGTGTCCGAGTGGTGACCTGGGTACCTTGTTATTTCTGTGTCCGAGTGGTGACCTGGGTATCTTGTTATTTCTGTGTCCGAGTGGTGACTTGGGTATCTTGTTATTTCTGTGTCCGAGTGGTGACTTGGGTATCTTGTTATTTCTGTGTCCGAGTGGTGACCTGGGTACCTTGTTATTTCTGTGTCCGAGTGGTGACTTGGGTCTATCTTGTTATTTCTGTGTCCGAGTGGTGACCTGGGTACCCTTGTTATTTCTGTGTCCGAGTGGTGTCTTGGGTACCTTGTTATTTCTGTGTCCGAGTGGTGACCTGGGTACCTTGTTATTTCTGTGTCCGAGTGGTGTCTTGGGTACCTTGTTATTTCTGTGTCCGAGTGGTGACTTGGGTACCTTGTTATTTCTGTGTCCGAGTGGTGACCTTGGTACCTTGTTATTTCTGTGTCCGAGTGGTGACTTGGGTACCTTGTTATTTCTGTGTCCGAGTGGTGACTTGGGTACCTTGTTATTTCTGTGTCCGAGTGGTGACTTGGGTACCTTGTTATTTCTGTGTCCGAGTGGTGACTTGGGTACCTTGTTATTTCTGTGTCCGAGTGGTGACTTTGGTACCTTGTTATTTCTGTGTCCGAGTGGTGACTTGGGTACCTTGTTATTTCTGTGTCCGAGTGGTGACTTGGGTACCTTGTTATTTCTGTGTCCGAGTGGTGACCTGGGTACCTTGTTATTTCTGTGTCCGAGTGGTGTCTTGGGTACCTTGTTATTTCTGTGTCCGAGTGGTGACCTGGGTTCCTTGTTATTTCTGTGTCCGAGTGGTGACTTGGGTACCTTGTTATTTCTGTGTCCGAGTGGTGACCTGGGTACCTTGTTATTTCTGTGTCCGAGTGGTGACTTGGGTACCTTGTTATTTCTGTGTCCGAGTGGTGACCTGGGTATCTTGTTATTTCTGTGTCCGAGTGGTGACTTGGGTACCTTGTTATTTCTGTGTCCGAGTGGTGACTTGGGTATCTTGTTATTTCTGTGTCCGAGTGGTGACCTTGGGTACCTTGTTATTTCTGTGTCCGAGTGGTGACCTGGGTATCTTGTTATTTCTGTGTCCGAGTGGTGACCTGGGTACCTTGTTATTTCTGTGTCCGAGTGGTGACTTGGGTACCTTGTTATTTCTGTGTCCGAGTGGTGACTTGGGTACCTTGTTATTTCTGTGTCCGAGTGGTGACCTGGGTATCTTGTTATTTCTGTGTCCGAGTGGTGACTTGGGTACCTTGTTATTTCTGTGTCCGAGTGGTGACCTTGGTACCTTGTTATTTCTGTGTCCGAGTGGTGACTTGGGTATCTTGTTATTTCTGTGTCCGAGTGGTGACCTGGGTATCTTGTTATTTCTGTGTCCGAGTGGTGACTTTGGTACCTTGTTATTTCTGTGTCCGAGTGGTGACCTGGGTACCTTGTTATTTCTGTGTCCGAGTGGTGACCTGGGTACCTTGTTATTTCTGTGTCCGAGTGGTGACCTTGGGTACCTTGTTATTTCTGTGTCCGAGTGGTGACCTGGTACCTTTCTGTCGAGTTATTTCTTGTGTCCGAGTGGTGACCTTGGGTACCTTGTTATTTCTGTGTCCGAGTGGTGACTTGGGTACCTTGTTATTTCTGTGTCCGAGTGGTGACCTGGGTACCTTGTTATTTCTGTGTCCGAGTGGTGACCTGGGTACCTTGTTATTTCTGTGTCCGAGTGGTGACCTGGGTACCTTGTTATTTCTGTGTCCGAGTGGTGACTTGGGTACCTTGTTATTTCTGTGTCCGAGTGGTGACTTGGGTATCTTGTTATTTCTGTGTCCGAGTGGTGACTTGGGTACCTTGTTATTTCTGTGTCCGAGTGGTGACCTGGGTACCTTGTTATTTCTGTGTCCGAGTGGTGACTTGGGTACCTTGTTATTTCTGTGTCCGAGTGGTGACCTGGGTATCTTGTTATTTCTGTGTCCGAGTGGTGACTTGGGTACCTTGTTATTTCTGTGTCCGAGTGGTGACCTTGGGTACCTTGTTATTTCTGTGTCCGAGTGGTGACCTGGGTACCTTGTTATTTCTGTGTCCGAGTGGTGTCTTGGGTACCTTGTTATTTCTGTGTCCGAGTGGTGACCTGGGTACCTTGTTATTTCTGTGTCCGAGTGGTGACCTGGGTATCTTGTTATTTCTGTGTCCGAGTGGTGACTTGGGTACCTTGTTATTTCTGTGTCCGAGTGGTGACCTGGGTATCTTGTTATTTCTGTGTCCGAGTGGTGACCTGGGTACCTTGTTATTTCTGTGTCCGAGTGGTGACCTGGGTATCTTGTTATTTCTGTGTCCGAGTGGTGACTGGGTACCTTGTTATTTCTGTGTCCGAGTGGTGACCTGGGTATCTTGTTATTTCTGTGTCCGAGTGGTGACCTGGGTACCTTGTTATTTCTGTGTCCGAGTGTCGAGTGGTGACCTGGGTATCTTGTTATTTCTGTGTCCGAGTGGTGACTTGGGTATCTTGTTATTTCTGTGTCCGAGTGGTGACTTGGGTACCTTGTTATTTCTGGTGTCCGAGTGGTGACCTGGGTATCTTGTTATTTCTGTGTCCGAGTGGTGACCTGGGTACCTTGTTATTTCTGTGTCCGAGTGGTGACTTGGGTACCTTGTTATTTCTGTGTCCGAGTGGTGACCTTGGGTACCTTGTTATTTCTGTGTCCGAGTGGTGACCTGGGTACCTTGTTATTTCTGTGTCCGAGTGGTGACTTGGGTATCTTGTTATTTCTGTGTCCGAGTGGTGACCTGGGTATCTTGTTATTTCTGTGTCCGAGTGGGTGACCTTGGGTATCTTGTTATTTCTGTGTCCGAGTGGTGACCTGGGTATCTTGTTATTTCTGTGTCCGAGTGGTGACCTTGGGTATCTTGTTATTTCTGTGTCCGAGTGGTGACCTGGGTATCTTGTTATTTCTGTGTCCGAGTGGTGACCTGGGTATCTTGTTATTTCTGTGTCCGAGTGGTGACTTGGGTACCTTGTTATTTCTGTGTCCGAGTGGTGACCTGGGTATCTTGTTATTTCTGTGTCCGAGTGGTGACCTGGGTATCTTGTTATTTCTGTGTCCGAGTGGTGACCTGGGTACCTTGTTATTTCTGTGTCCGAGTGGTGACCTGGGTACCTTGTTATTTCTGTGTCCGAGTGGTGACCTGGGTATCTTGTTATTTCTGTGTCCGAGTGGTGACCTGGGTACCTTGTTATTTCTGTGTCCGAGTGGTGACCTTGGGTACCTTGTTATTTCTGTGTCCGAGTGGTGACCTGGGTATCTTGTTATTTCTGTGTCCGAGTGGTGACCTGGGTACCTTGTTATTTCTGTGTCCGAGTGGTGTGACTTGGGTATCTTGTTATTTCTGTGTCCGAGTGGTGACCTGGGTATCTTGTTATTTCTGTGTCCGAGTGGTGACCTGGGTATCTTGTTATTTCTGTGTCCGAGTGGTGACCTGGGTATCTTGTTATTTCTGTGTCCGAGTGGTGACCTGGGTATCTTGTTATTTCTGTGTCCGAGTGGTGACTTGGGTACCTTGTTATTTCTGTGTCCGAGTGGTGACCTGGGTACCTTGTTATTTCTGTGTCCGAGTGGTGACCTTGGGTACCTTGTTATTTCTGTGTCCGAGTGGTGACCTGGGTATCTTGTTATTTCTGTGTCCGAGTGGTGACTTGGTATCTTGTTATTTCTGTGTCCGAGTGGTGACCTGGGTATCTTGTTATTTCTGTGTCCGAGTGGTGACTTGGGTACCTTGTTATTTCTGTGTCCGAGTGGTGACCTGGGTATCTTGTTATTTCTGTGTCCGAGTGGTGACCTGGGTACCTTGTTATTTCTGTGTCCGAGTGGTGACCTGGGTATCTTGTTATTTCTGTGTCCGAGTGGTGACTTGGGTATCTTGTTATTTCTGTGTCCGATGTGACTGGTACTGTTATTCTGTGTCCGAGTGGTGACCTTGTTATTTCTGTGTCCGAGTGGTGACCTGGGATTGTTATTTCTGTGTCCGAGTGGTTGACCTGGGTATCTTGTTATTTCTGTGTCCGAGTGGTGACCTGGGTATCTTGTTATTTCTGTGTCCGAGTGGTGACCTGGGTATCTTGTTATTTCTGTGTCCGAGTGGTGACCTGGGTACCTTGTTATTTCTGTGTCCGAGTGGTGACTTGGGTACCTTGTTATTTCTGTGTCCGAGTGGTGACCTGGGTATCTTGTTATTTCTGTGTCCGAGTGGTGTCTTGGGTACCTTGTTATTTCTGTGTCCGAGTGGTGACCTGGGTATCTTGTTATTTCTGTGTCCGAGTGGTGACTTTGGTATCTTGTTATTTCTGTGTCCGAGTGGTGACCTGGGTATCTTGTTATTTCTGTGTCCGAGTGGTGACTTGGGTATCTTGTTATTTCTGTGTCCGAGTGGTGACCTGGGTATCTTGTTATTTCTGTGTCCGAGTGTTGACTTGGGTATCTTGTTATTTCTGTGTCCGAGTGGTGACCTGGGTATCTTGTTATTTCTGTGTCCGAGTGGTGACCTGGGTATCTTGTTATTTCTGTGTCCGAGTGGTGACCTGGGTATCTTGTTATTTCTGTGTCCGAGTGGTGACCTGGGTATCTTGTTATTTCTGTGTCCGAGTGGTGACTTGGGTATCTTGTTATTTCTGTGTCCGAGTGGTGACCTGGGTATCTTGTTATTTCTGTGTCCGAGTGGTGACCTGGGTATCTTGTTATTTCTGTGTCCGAGTGGTGACCTGGGTATCTTGTTATTTCTGTGTCCGAGTGTTGACTTGGGTATCTTGTTATTTCTGTGTCCGAGTGGTGACCTGGGTATCTTGTTATTTCTGTGTCCGAGTGGTGACCTTGGGTACCTTGTTATTTCTGTGTCCGAGTGGTGACCTGGGTATCTTGTTATTTCTGTGTCCGAGTGGTGACCTGGTATCTTGTTATTTCTGTGTCCGAGTGGTGACCTGGGTATCTTGTTATTTCTGTGTCCGAGTGGTGTGGTATCTTGTTATTTCTGTGTCCGAGTGGTGACCTGGTATCTTGTTATTTCTGTGTCCGAGTGGTGACCTGGGTATCTTGTTATTTCTGTGTCCGAGTGGTGACCTGGGTATCTTGTTATTTCTGTGTCCGAGTGTTGACTTGGGTATCTTGTTATTTCTGTGTCCGAGTGTTTGCCTGGGTATCTTGTTATTTCTGTGTCCGAGTGTTGACTTGGGTACCTTGTTATTTCTGTGTTCGAGTGGTTACCTGGGTATCTTGTTATTTCTGTGTCCGAGTGGTGACCTGGGTATCTTGTTATTTCTGTGTCCGAGTGGTGACCTGGGTATCTTGTTATTTCTGTGTCCGAGTGGTGACCTGGGTACCTTGTTATTTCTGTGTCCGAGTGGTGACCTGGGTATCTTGTTATTTCTGTGTCCGAGTGGTGACCTGGGTATCTTGTTATTTCTGTGTCCGAGTGGTGACCTGGGTATCTTGTTATTTCTGTGTCCGAGTGGTGACCTGGGTACCTTGTTATTTCTGTGTCCGAGTGGTGACTTGGGTACTTTGTTATTTCTGTGTCCGAGTGGTGACCTGGGTATCTTGTTATTTCTGTGTCCGAGTGGTGACCTGGGTACCTTGTTATTTCTGTGTCCGAGTGGTGACCTGGGTATCTTGTTATTTCTGTGTCCGAGTGGTGACCTGGGTATCTTGTTATTTCTGTGTCCGAGTGGTGACCTGGGTACCTTGTTATTTCTGTGTCCGAGTGGTGACCTGGGTACCTTGTTATTTCTGTGTCCGAGTGGTGACCTGGGTATCTTGTTATTTCTGTGTCCGAGTGGTGACCTGGGTATCTTGTTATTTCTGTGTCCGAGTGGTGACCTGGGTATCTTGTTATTTCTGTGTCCGAGTGGTGACTTGGGTATCTTGTTATTTCTGTGTCCGAGTGGTGACCTGGGTATCTTGTTATTTCTGTGTCCGAGTGGTGACTTGGGTATCATGTTATTTCTGTGTCCGAGTCGTCCAATGTCCTCGGTTACTTCTGTGTCCGAGTGGTCTGATCTGTGGACTGGTCGTCCAATGTGACCTGGGTACTTTGTTATTTCTGTGTCCGAGTGGTGACTTGGGTACCTTGTTATTTCTGTGTCCGAGTGGTGACCCTGTGGTTACTTCTGTGTCCGAGTGTGACTCAGAGTAACGTCTGATCTGTGGACTGGTCGTCCAATGTCCTCGGTTACTTCTACGTCTGATCTGTGGATTGGTCGTCCAGTGTCCTCGGTTACTTCTACGTCTGATCTGTGGACTGGTCGTCCAATGTCCTCGGTTACTTCTACGTCTGATCTGTGGACTGGTCGTCCAATGTCCTCGGTTACTTCTACGTCTGATCTGTGGACTGGTCGTCCAATGTCCTCGGTTACTTCTACGTCTGATCTGTGGACTGGTCGTCCAATGTCCTCGGTTACTTCTATGTCTGATCTGTGGACTGGTCGTCCAATGTCCTCGGTTACTTCTACGTCTGATCTGTGGACTGGTCGTCCAATGTCCTCGGTTACTTCTACTTCTGATCTGTGGACTGGTCGTCCAATGTCCTCGGTTACTTCTACGTCTGATCTGTGGACTGGTCGTCCAATGTCCTCGGTTACTTCTACGTCTGATCTGTGGACTGGTCGTCCAATGTCCTCGGTTACTTCTACGTCTGATCTGTGGACTGGTCGTCCAATGTCCTCGGTTACTTCTATGTCTGATCTGGACTGGTCGTCCAATGTCCGCAGTTACTTCTACGTCTGATCTGTCACTGGTCGTCCAATGTCCTCGGTTACTTCTACGTCTGATCTGTGGACTGGTCGTCCAATGTCCTCGGTTACTTCTACGTCTGATCTGTGGACTGGTCGTCCAATGTCCTCGGTTACTTCTACGTCTGATCTGTGGACTGGTCGTCCAATGTCCTCGGTTACTTCTACGTCTGATCTGTGGACTGGTCGTCCAATGTCCTCGGTTACTTCTACGTCTGATCTGTGGACTGGTCGTCCAATGTCCTCGGTTACTTCTATGTCTGATCTGTGGACTGGTCGTCCAATGTCCTCGGTTACTTCTACGTCTGATCTGTGGACTGGTCGTCCAATGTCCTCGGTTACTTCTACGTCTGATCTGTGGACTGGTCGTCCAATGTCCTCGGTTACTTCTACGTCTGATCTGTGGACTGGTCGTCCAATGTCCTCGGTTACTTCTACGTCTGATCTGTGGACTGGTCGTCCAATGTCCTCGGTTACTTCTATGTCTGATCTGTGGACTGGTCGTCCAATGTCCTCGGTTACTTCTACGTCTGATCTGTGGACTGGTCGTCCAATGTCCTCGGTTACTTCTACGTCTGATCTGTGGACTGGTCGTCCAATGTCCTCGGTTACTTCTACGTCTGATCTGTGGACTGGTCGTCCAATGTCCTCGGTTACTTCTACGTCTGATCTGTGGACTGGTCGTCCAATGTCCTCGGTTACTTCTACGTCTGATCTGTGGACTGGTCGTCCAATGTCCTCGGTTACTTCTACTTCTGATCTGTGGACTGGTCGTCCAATGTCCTCGGTTACTTCTACGTCTGATCTGTGGACTGGTCGTCCAATGTCCTCGGTTACTTCTACGTCTGATCTGTGGACTGGTCGTCCAATGTCCTCGGTTACTTCTACGTCTGATCTGTGGACTGGTCGTCCAATGTCCTCGGTTACTTCTACGTCTGATCTGTGGACTGGGTCGGTCTTCTATTGATCTGTGGACTGTCGTCATGTCCTCGGTTACTTCTACGTCTGATCTGTGGACTGGTCGTCCAATGTCCTCGGTTACTTCTACGTCTGATCTGTGGACTGGTCGTCCAATGTCCTCGGTTACTTCTACGTCTGATCTGTGGACTGTCGTCCAATGTCCTCGGTTACTTCTACGTCTGATCTGTGGACTGGTCGTCCAATGTCCTCGGTTACTTCTACTGTCTGATCTGTGGACTGGTCGTCCAATGTCCTCGGTTACTTCTACGTCTGATCTGTGGACTGGTCGTCCAATGTCCTCGGTTACTTCTACGTCTGATCTGTGGACTGGTCGTCCAATGTCCTCGGTTACTTCTACGTCTGATCTGTGGACTGGTCGTCCAATGTCCTCGGTTACTTCTACGTCTGATCTGTGGACTGGTCGTCCAATGTCCTCTCGGTTACTTCTACGTCTGATCTGTGGACTGGTCGTCCAATGTCCTCGGTTACTTCTACGTCTGATCTGTGGACTGGTCGTCCAATGTCCTCGGTTACTTCTACGTCTGATCTGTGGACTGGTCGTCCAATGTCCTCGGTTACTTCTACGTCTGATCTGTGGACTGGTCGTCCAATGTCCTCGGTTACTTCTACGTCTGATCTGTGGACTGGTCGTCCAATGTCCTCGGTTACTTCTACGTCTGATCTGTGGACTGGTCGTCCAATGTCCTCGGTTACTTCTACGTCTGATCTGTGGACTGGTCGTCCAATGTCCTCGGTTACTTCTACGTCTGATCTGTGGACTGGTCGTCCAATGTCCTCGGTTACTTCTACGTCTGATCTGTGGACTGGTCGTCCAATGTCCTCGGTTACTTCTACGTCTGATCTGTGGACTGGTCGTCCAATGTCCTCGGTTACTTCTACGTCTGATCTGTGGACTGGTCGTCCAATGTCCTCGGTTACTTCTACGTCTGATCTGTGGACTGGTCGTCCAATGTCCTCGGTTACTTCTACGTCTGATCTGTGGACTGGTCGTCCAATGTCCTCGGTTACTTCTACGTCTGATCTGTGGACTGGTCGTCCAATGTCCTCGGTTACTTCTACGTCTGATCTGTGGACTGGTCGTCCAATGTCCTCGGTTACTTCTACGTCTGATCTGTGGACTGGTCGTCCAATGTCCTCGGTTACTTCTACGTCTGATCTGTGGACTGGTCGTCCAATGTCCTCGGTTACTTCTACGTCTGATCTGTGGACTGGTCGTCCAATGTCCTCGGTTACTTCTACTTCTGATCTGTGGACTGGTCGTCCAATGTCCTCGGTTACTTCTACGTCTGATCTGTGGACTGGTCGTCCAATGTCCTCGGTTACTTCTACGTCTGATCTGTGGACTGGTCGTCCAATGTCCTCGGTTACTTCTACGTCTGATCTGTGGACTGGTCGTCCAATGTCCTCGGTTACTTCTACGTCTGATCTGTGGACTGGTCGTCCAATGTCCTCGGTTACTTCTACGTCTGATCTGTGGACTGGTCGTCCAATGTCCTCGGTTACTTCTACTTCTGATCTGTGGACTGGTCGTCCAATGTCCTCGGTTACTTCTACGTCTGATCTGTGGACTGGTCGTCCAATGTCCTCGGTTACTTCTACGTCTGATCTGTGGACTGGTCGTCCAATGTCCTCGGTTACTTCTACGTCTGATCTGTGGACTGGTCGTCCAATGTCCTCGGTTACTTCTACGTCTGATCTGTGGACTGGTCGTCCAATGTCCTCGGTTACTTCTACGTCTGATCTGTGGACTGGTCGTCCAATGTCCTCGGTTACTTCTACGTCTGATCTGTGGACTGGTCGTCCAATGTCCTCGGTTACTTCTACGTCTGATCTGTGGACTGGTCGTCCAATGTCCTCGGTTACTTCTACGTCTGATCTGTGGACTGGTCGTCCAATGTCCTCGGTTACTTCTACGTCTGATCTGTGGACTGGTCGTCCAATGTCCTCGGTTACTTCTACGTCTGATCTGTGGACTGGTCGTCCAATGTCCTCGGTTACTTCTACGTCTGATCTGTGGACTGGTCGTCCAATGTCCTCGGTTACTTCTACGTCTGATCTGTGGACTGGTCGTCCAATGTCCTCGGTTACTTCTACGTCTGATCTGTGGACTGGTCGTCCAATGTCCTCGGTTACTTCTACGTCTGATCTGTGGACTGGTCGTCCAATGTCCTCGGTTACTTCTACGTCTGATCTGTGGACTGGTCGTCCAATGTCCTCGGTTACTTCTACGTCTGATCTGTGGACTGGTCGTCCAATGTCCTCGGTTACTTCTATGTTTGATCTGTGGTCTGGTCGTCCAATGTCCGTGGTTATTTCTACGTCTGATCTGTGGACTGGTCGTCCAATGTCCTCGGTTACTTCTACGTCTGATCTGTGGACTGGTCGTCCAATGTCCTCGGTTACTTCTACGTCTGATCTGTGGACTGGTCGTCCAATGTCCTCGGTTACTTCTATGTCTGATCTGTGGACTGGTCGTCCAATGTCCTCGGTTACTTCTACGTCTGATCTGTGGACTGGTCGTCCAATGTCCTCGGTTACTTCTACGTCTGATCTGTGGACTGGTCGTCCAATGTCCTCGGTTACTTCTACGTCTGATCTGTGGACTGGTCGTCCAATGTCCTCGGTTACTTCTACGTCTGATCTGTGGACTGGTCGTCCAATGTCCTCGGTTACTACTTCTACGTCTGATCTGTGGACTGGTCGTCCAATGTCCTCGGTTACTTCTACGTCTGATCTGTGGACTGGTCGTCCAATGTCCTCGGTTACTTCTACGTCTGATCTGTGGACTGGTCGTCCAATGTCCTCGGTTACTTCTACGTCTGATCTGTGGACTGGTCGTCCAATGTCCTCGGTTACTTCTACGTCTGATCTGTGGACTGGTCGTCCAATGTCCTCGGTTACTTCTACGTCTGATCTGTGGACTGGTCGTCCAATGTCCTCGGTTACTTCTACGTCTGATCTGTGGACTGGTCGTCCAATGTCCTCGGTTACTTCTACGTCTGATCTGTGGACTGGTCGTCCAATGTCCTCGGTTACTTCTACGTCTGATCTGTGGACTGGTCGTCCAATGTCCTCGGTTACTTCTACGTCTGATCTGTGGACTGGTCGTCCAATGTCCTCGGTTACTTCTACGTCTGATCTGTGGACTGGTCGTCCAATGTCCTCGGTTACTTCTACGTCTGATCTGTGGACTGGTCGTCCAATGTCCTCGGTTACTTCTACGTCTGATCTGTGGACTGGTCGTCCAATGTCCTCGGTTACTTCTACGTCTGATCTGTGGACTGGTCGTCCAATGTCCTCGGTTACTTCTACGTCTGATCTGTGGACTGGTCGTCCAATGTCCTCGGTTACTTCTACGTCTGATCTGTGGACTGGTCGTCCAATGTCCTCGGTTACTTCTACGTCTGATCTGTGGACTGGTCGTCCAATGTCCTCGGTTACTTCTACGTCTGATCTGTGGACTGGTCGTCCAATGTCCTCGGTTACTTCTACGTCTGATCTGTGGACTGGTCGTCCAATGTCCTCGGTTACTTCTACGTCTGATCTGTGGACTGGTCGTCCAATGTCCTCGGTTACTTCTACGTCTGATCTGTGGACTGGTCGTCCAATGTCCTCGGTTACTTCTACGTCTGATCTGTGGACTGGTCGTCCAATGTCCTCGGTTACTTCTACGTCTGATCTGTGGACTGGTCGTCCAATGTCCTCGGTTACTTCTACGTCTGATCTGTGGACTGGTCGTCCAATGTCCTCGGTTACTTCTACGTCTGATCTGTGGACTGGTCGTCCAATGTCCTCGGTTACTTCTACGTCTGATCTGTGGACTGGTCGTCCAATGTCCTCGGTTACTTCTACGTCTGATCTGTGGACTGGTCGTCCAATGTCCTCGGTTACTTCTACGTCTGATCTGTGGACTGGTCGTCCAATGTCCTCGGTTACTTCTACGTCTGATCTGTGGACTGGTCGTCCAATGTCCTCGGTTACTTCTACGTCTGATCTGTGGACTGGTCGTCCAATGTCCTCGGTTACTTCTACGTCTGATCTGTGGACTGGTCGTCCAATGTCCTCGGTTACTTCTATGTCTGATCTGTGGACTGGTCGTCCAATGTCCTCGGTTACTTCTACGTCTGATCTGTGGACTG
The DNA here is from genome assembly GCF_041381155.1 of Argopecten irradians. NCBI lineage: Eukaryota > Metazoa > Mollusca > Bivalvia > Pectinida > Pectinidae > Argopecten > Argopecten irradians. The sequence goes on from NC_091144.1 coordinate 42,847,531, forward strand.
GTCGTCCAATGTCCTCGGTTACTTCTACGTCTGATCTGTGGACTGGTCGTCCAATGTCCTCGGTTACTTCTACGTCTGATCTGTGGACTGGTCGTCCAATGTCCTCGGTTACTTCTACGTCTGATCTGTGGACTGGTCGTCCAATGTCCTCGGTTACTTCTATGTCTGATCTGTGGACTGGTCGTCCAATGTCCTCGGTTACTTCTACGTCTGATCTGTGGACTGGTCGTCCAATGTCCTCGGTTACTTCTACGTCTGATCTGTGGGACTGGTCGTCCAATGTCCTCGGTTACTTCTACGTCTGATCTGTGGACTGGTCGTCCAATGTCCTCGGTTACTTCTACGTCTGATCTGTGGACTGGTCGTCCAATGTCCGATCTTGATGGTCGTAATGTCCTCGGTTACTTCTACGTCTGATCTGTGGACTGGTCGTCCAATGTCCTCGGTTACTTCTATGTCTGATCTGTGGACTGGTCGTCCAATGTCCTCGGTTACTTCTACGTCTGATCTGTGGACTGGTCGTCCAATGTCCTCGGTTACTTCTACGTCTGATCTGTGGACTGGTCGTCCAATGTCCTCGGTTACTTCTACGTCTGATCTGTGGACTGGTCGTCCAATGTCCTCGGTTACTTCTACGTCTGATCTTGGACTGGTCGTCCAATGTCCTCGGTTACTTCTACTTCTGATCTGTGGACTGGTCGTCCAATGTCCTCGGTTACTTCTATGTCTGATCTGTGGACTGGTCGTCTAATGTCCGTGGTTATTTCTACGTCTGATCTGTGGACTGGTCGTCCAATGTCCTCGGTTACTTCTACTTCTGATCTGTGGACTGGTCGTCCAATGTCCTCGGTTACTTCTACGTCTGATCTGTGGACTGGTCGTCCAATATCCTCGGTTACTTCTACGTCTGATCTGTGGACTGGTCGTCCAATGTCCTCGGTTACTTCTACGTCTGATCTGTGGACTGGTCGTCCAATGTCCTCGGTTACTTCTACGTCTGATCTGTGGACTGGTCGTCCAATGTCCTCGGTTACTTCTACGTCTGATCTGTGGACTGGTCGTCCAATGTCCTCGGTTACTTCTACGTCTGATCTGTGGACTGGTCGTCCAATGTCCTCGGTTACTTCTACGTCTGATCTGTGGACTGGTCGTCCAATGTCCTCGGTTACTTCTAGTCTGATCTGTGGACTGGTCGTCCAATGTCCTCGGTTACTTCTACGTCTGATCTGTGGACTGGTCGTCCAATGTCCTCGGTTACTTCTACGTCTGATCTGTGGACTGGTCGTCCAATGTCCTCGGTTACTTCTACGTCTGATCTGTGGACTGGTCGTCCAATGCCCTCGGTTACTTCTACTTCTGATCCCTGGACTGGTCGTCTAATGTCCTCGGTTACTTCATTGTCTGATCTGTGGACTGGTCGTCCAATGTCCGCAGTTACTTCTACGTCTGATCTGTGGACTGGTCGTCCAATGTCCTCGGTTACTTTTACGTCTGATCTGTGGACTGGTCGTCCAATGTCCGCAGTTACTTCTACGTCTGATCTGTGGACTGGTCGTCCAATGTCCTCGGTTACTTCTACGTCTGATCTGTGGACTGGTCGTCCAATGTCCTCGGTTACTTCTACGTCTGATCTGTGGACTGGTCGTCCAATGTCCTCGGTTACTTCTACGTCTGATCTGTGGACTGGTCGTCCAATGTCCTCGGTTACTTCTACGTCTGATCTGTGGACTGGTCGTCCAATGTCCTCGGTTACTTCTACGTCTGATCTGTGGACTGGTCGTCCAATGTCCTCGGTTACTTCTACGTCTGATCTGTGGACTGGTCGTCCAATGTCCTCGGTTACTTCTACGTCTGATCTGTGGACTGGTCGTCCAATGTCCTCGGTTACTTCTACGTCTGATCTGTGGACTGGTCGTCCAATGTCCTCGGTTACTTCTACGTCTGATCTGTGGACTGGTCGTCCAATGTCCTCGGTTACTTCTACGTCTGATCTGTGGACTGGTCGTCCAATGTCCTCGGTTACTTCTACGTCTGATCTGTGGACTGGTCGTCCAATGTCCTCGGTTACTTCTTCTACGTCTGATCTGTGGACTGGTCGTCCAATGTCCTCGGTTACTTCTACGTCTGATCTGTGGACTGGTCGTCCAATGTCCTCGGTTACTTCTACGTCTGATCTGTGGACTGGTCGTCCAATGTCCTCGGTTACTTCTACGTCTGATCTGTGGACTGGTCGTCCAATGTCCTCGGTTACTTCTACGTCTGATCTGTGGACTGGTCGTCCAATGTCCTCGGTTACTTCTACGTCTGATCTGTGGACTGGTCGTCCAATGTCCTCGGTTACTTCTACGTCTGATCTGTGGACTGGTCGTCCAATGTCCTCGGTTACTTCTACGTCTGATCTGTGGACTGGTCGTCCAATGTCCTCGGTTACTTCTACGTCTGATCTGTGGACTGGTCGTCCAATGTCCTCGGTTACTTCTACGTCTGATCTGTGGACTGGTCGTCCAATGTCCTCGGTTACTTCTACGTCTGATCTGTGGACTGGTCGTCCAATGTCCTCGGTTACTTCTACGTCTGATCTGTGGACTGGTCGTCCAATGTCCTCGGTTACTTCTACGTCTGATCTGTGGACTGGTCGTCCAATGTCCTCGGTTACTTCTACGTCTGATCTGTGGACTGGTCGTCCAATGTCCTCGGTTACTTCTACGTCTGATCTGTGGACTGGTCGTCCAATGTCCTCGGTTACTTCTACGTCTGATCTGTGGACTGGTCGTCCAATGTCCTCGGTTACTTCTACGTCTGATCTGTGGACTGGTCGTCCAATGTCCTCGGTTACTTCTACGTCTGATCTGTGGACTGGTCGTCCAATGTCCTCGGTTACTTCTACGTCTGATCTGTGGACTGGTCGTCCAATGTCCTCGGTTACTTCTACGTCTGATCTGTGGACTGGTCGTCCAATGTCCTCGGTTACTTCTACGTCTGATCTGTGGACTGGTCGTCCAATGTCCTCGGTTACTTCTACGTCTGATCTGTGGACTGGTCGTCCAATGTCCTCGGTTACTTCTACGTCTGATCTGTGGACTGGTCGTCCAATGTCCTCGGTTACTTCTACGTCTGATCTGTGGACTGGTCGTCCAATGTCCTCGGTTACTTCTACGTCTGATCTGTGGACTGGTCGTCCAATGTCCTCGGTTACTTCTACGTCTGATCTGTGGACTGGTCGTCCAATGTCCTCGGTTACTTCTACGTCTGATCTGTGGACTGGTCGTCCAATGTCCTCGGTTACTTCTACGTCTGATCTGTGGACTGGTCGTCCAATGTCCTCGGTTACTTCTACGTCTGATCTGTGGACTGGTCGTCCAATGTCCTCGGTTACTTCTACGTCTGATCTGTGGACTGGTCGTCCAATGTCCTCGGTTACTTCTACGTCTGATCTGTGGACTGGTCGTCCAATGTCCTCGGTTACTTCTACGTCTGATCTGTGGACTGGTCGTCCAATGTCCTCGGTTACTTCTACGTCTGAATCTGTGGACTGGTCGTCCAATGTCCTCGGTTACTTCTACGTCTGATCTGTGGACTGGTCGTCCAATGTCCTCGGTTACTTCTACGTCTGATCTGTGGACTGGTCGTCCAATGTCCTCGGTTACTTCTACGTCTGATCTGTGGACTGGTCGTCCAATGTCCTCGGTTACTTCTATGTCTGATCTGTGGACTGGTCGTCCAATGTCCTCGGTTACTTCTACGTCTGATCTGTGGACTGGTCGTCCAATGTCCTCGGTTACTTCTACGTCTGATCTGTGGACTGGTCGTCCAATGTCCTCGGTTACTTCTACGTCTGATCTGTGGACTGGTCGTCCAATGTCCTCGGTTACTTCTACGTCTGATCTGTGGACTGGTCGTCCAATGTCCTCGGTTACTTCTACGTCTGATCTGTGGACTGGTCGTCCAATGTCCTCGGTTACTTCTACGTCTGATCTGTGGACTGGTCGTCCAATGTCCTCGGTTACTTCTATTTCTGATCTGTGGACTGGTCGTCCAATGTCCTCGGTTACTTCTACGTCTGATCTGTGGACTGGTCGTCCAATGTCCTCGGTTACTTCTGATCTGTCTGTGTCCAATCTCGGTGGATCTGTGGACTGGTCGTCCAATGTCCTCGGTTACTTCTACGTCTGATCTGTGGACTGGTCGTCCAATGTCCTCGGTTACTTCTACGTCTGATCTGTGGACTGGTCGTCCAATGTCCTCGGTTACTTCTACGTCTGATCTGTGGACTGGTCGTCCAATGTCCTCGGTTACTTCTACTTCTGATCTGTGGACTGGTCGTCCAATGTCCTCGGTTACTTCTACGTCTGATCTGTGGACTGGTCGTCCAATGTCCTCGGTTACTTCTACGTCTGATCTGTGGACTGGTCGTCCAATGTCCTCGGTTACTTCTACGTCTGATCTGTGGACTGGTCGTCCAATGTCCTCGGTTACTTCTACGTCTGATCTGTGGACTGGTCGTCCAATGTCCTCGGTTACTTCTACGTCTGATCTGTGGACTGGTCGTCCAATGTCCTCGGTTACTTCTACGTCTGATCTGTGGACTGGTCGTCCAATGTCCACGGTTACTTCTACGTCTGATCTGTGGACTGGTCGTCCAATGTCCTCGGTTACTTCTACGTCTGATCTGTGGACTGGTCGTCCAATGTCCTCGGTTACTTCTACGTCTGATCTGTGGACTGGTCGTCCAATGTCCTCGGTTATCGACGTCTGATCTGTGGACTGGTCGTCCAATGTCCTCGGTTACTTCTACGTCTGATCTGTGGACTGGTCGTCCAATGTCCTCGGTTACTTCTACGTCTGATCTGTGGACTGGTCGTCCAATGTCCTCGGTTACTTCTACTTCTGATCTGTGGACTGGTCGTCCAATGTCCTCGGTTACTTTTACGTCTGATCTGTGGACTGGTCGTCCAATGTCCTCGGTTACTTCTACGTCTGATCTGTGGACTGGTCGTCCAATGTCCTCGGTTACTTCTACGTCTGATCTGTGGACTGGTCGTCCAATGTCCTCGGTTACTTCTACGTCTGATCTGTGGACTGGTCGTCCAATGTCCTCGGTTACTTCTACGTCTGATCTGTGGACTGGTCGTCCAATGTCCTCGGTTACTTCTACGTCTGATCTGTGGACTGGTCGTCCAATGTCCTCGGTTACTTCTACGTCTGATCTGTGGACTGGTCGTCCAATGTCCTCGGTTACTTCTACGTCTGATCTGTGGACTGGTCGTCCAATGTCCTCGGTTACTTCTACGTCTGATCTGTGGACTGGTCGTCCAATGTCCTCGGTTACTTTCTACGTCTGATCTGTGGACTGGTCGTCCAATGTCCTCGGTTACTTCTACGTCTGATCTGTGGACTGGTCGTCCAATGTCCTCGGTTACTTCTACGTCTGATCTGTGGACTGGTCGTCCAATGTCCTCGGTTACTTCTACGTCTGATCTGAGGACTGGTCGTCCAATGTCCTCAGTTACTTCTATGTCTGATCTGTGGACTGGTCGTCCAATGTCCTCGGTTACTTCTATGTCTGATCTGTGGACTGGTCGTCCAATGTCCTCGGTTACTTCTATGTCTGATCTGTGGACTGGTCGTCCAATGTCCTCGGTTACTTCTACGTCTGATCTGTGGACTGGTCGTCCAATGTCCTCGGTTACTTCTACGTCTGATCTGTGGACTGGTCGTCCAATGTCCTCGGTTACTTCTACGTCTGATCTGTGGACTGGTCGTCCAATGTCCTCGGTTACTTCTACGTCTGATCTGTGGACTGGTCGTCCAATGTCCTCGGTTACTTCTATGTCTGATCTGTGGACTGGTCGTCCAATGTCCTCGGTTACTTCTACGTCTGATCTGTGGACTGGTCGTCCAATGTCCTCGGTTACTTCTACGTCTGATCTGTGGACTGGTCGTCCAATGTCCTCGGTTACTTCTACGTCTGATCTGTGGACTGGTCGTCCAATGTCCTCGGTTACTTCTATGTCTGATCTGTGGACTGGTCGTCCAATGTCCTCGGTTACTTCTACGTCTGATCTGTGGACTGGTCGTCCAATGTCCTCGGTTACTTCTACGTCTGATCTGTGGACTGGTCGTCCAATGTCCTCGGTTACTTCTACGTCTGATCTGTGGACTGGTCGTCCAATGTCCTCGGTTACTTCTACGTCTGATCTGTGGACTGGTCGTCCAATGTCCTCGGTTACTTCTACGTCTGATCTGTGGACTGGTCGTCCAATGTCCTCGGTTACTTCTACGTCTGATCTGTGGACTGGTCGTCCAATGTCCTCGGTTACTTCTACGTCTGATCTGTGGACTGGTCGTCCAATGTCCTCGGTTACTTCTATGTCTGATCTGTGGACTGGTCGTCCTAATGTCCTCGGTTACTTCTACGTCTGATCTGAGGACTGGTCGTCCAATGTCCACGGTTACTTCTACGTCTGATCTGTGGACTGGTCGTCCAATGTCCTCGGTTACTTCTACGTCTGATCTGTGGACTGGTCGTCCAATGTCCTCGGTTACTTCTACGTCTGATCTGTGGACTGGTCGTCCAATGTCCTCGGTTACTTCTACGTCTGATCTGTGGACTGGTCGTCCAATGTCCTCGGTTACTTCTACGTCTGATCTGTGGACTGGTCGTCCAATGTCCTCGGTTACTTCTACGTCTGATCTGTGGACTGGTCGTCCAATGTCCTCGGTTACTTCTATGTCTGATCTGTGGACTGGTCGTCCAATGTCCTCGGTTACTTCTACGTCTGATCTGTGGACTGGTCGTCCAATGTCCTCGGTTACTTCTATGTCTGATCTGTGGACTGGTCGTCCAATGTCCTCGGTTACTTCTACGTCTGATCTGTGGACTGGTCGTCCAATGTCCTCGGTTACTTCTACGTCTGATCTGTGGACTGGTCGTCCAATGTCCTCGGTTACTTCTACGTCTGATCTGTGGACTGGTCGTCCAATGTCCTCGGTTACTTCTACGTCTGATCTGTGGACTGGTCGTCCAATGTCCTCGGTTACTTCTATCTGATCTGACTGGTCGTCCAATGTCCTCGGTTACTTCTACTTCTGATCTGTGGACTGGTCGTCATGTCTACGTCTGATCTGTGGACTGGTCGTCCAATGTCCTCGGTTACTTCTAGTCTGATCTGTGGACTGGTCGTCCAATGTCCTCGGTTACTTCTACGTCTGATCTGTGGACTGGTCGTCCAATGTCCTCGGTTACTTCTATGTCTGATCTGTGGACTGGTCGTCCAATGTCCTCGGTTACTTCTACGTCTGATCTGTGGACTGGTCGTCCAATGTCCTCGGTTACTTCTATGTCTGATCTGTGGACTGGTCGTCCAATGTCCTCGGTTACTTCTACGTCTGATCTGTGGACTGGTCGTCCAATGTCCTCGGTTACTTCTACGTCTGATCTGTGGACTGGTCGTCCAATGTCCTCGGTTACTTCTACGTCTGATCTGTGGACTGGTCGTCCAATGTCCTCGGTTACTTCTACGTCTGATCTGTGGACTGGTCGTCCAATGTCCTCGGTTACTTCTACGTCTGATCTGTGGACTGGTCGTCCAATGTCCTCGGTTACTTCTACGTCTGATCTGTGGACTGGTCGTCCAATGTCCTCGGTTACTTCTACGTCTGATCTGTGGACTGGTCGTCCAATGTCCTCGGTTACTTCTACGATATGTCTGATCTGTGGACTGGTCGTCCAATGTCCTCGGTTACTTCTACGTCTGATCTGTGGACTGGTCGTCCAATGTCCTCGGTTACTTCTATGTCTGATCTGTGGACTGGTCGTCCAATGTCCTCGGTTACTTCTATGTCTGATCTGTGGACTGGTCGTCCAATGTCCTCGGTTACTTCTACGTCTGATCTGTGGACTGGTCGTCCAATGTCCTCGGTTACTTCTACGTCTGATCTGTGGACTGGTCGTCCAATGTCCACGGTTACTTCTACGTCTGATCTGTGGACTGGTCGTCCAATGTCCTCGGTTACTTCTACGTCTGATCTGTGGACTGGTCGTCCAATGTCCTCGGTTACTTCTACGTCTGATCTGTGGACTGGTCGTCCAATGTCCTCGGTTACTTCTACGTCTGATCTGAGGACTGGTCGTCCAATGTCCACAGTTACTTCTATGTCTGATCTGTGGACTGGTCGTCCAATGTCCTCGGTTACTTCTACGTCTGATCTGTGGACTGGTCGTCCAATGTCCTCGGTTACTTCTACTTCTGATCTGTGGACTGGTCGTCCAATGTCCTCGGTTACTTCTACGTCTGATCTGTGGACTGGTCGTCCAATGTCCTCGGTTACTTCTACGTCTGATCTGTGGACTGGTCGTCCAATGTCCTCGGTTACTTCTACGTCTGATCTGTGGACTGGTCGTCCAATGTCCTCGGTTACGTTCTTCTACGTCTGATCTGTGGACTGGTCGTCCAATGTCCTCGGTTACTTCTACGTCTGATCTGTGGACTGGTCGTCCAATGTCCTCGGTTACTTCTACGTCTGATCTGTGGACTGGTCGTCCAATGTCCTCGGTTACTTCTACGTCTGATCTGTGGACTGGTCGTCCAATGTCCTCGGTTACTTCTACGTCTGATCTGTGGACTGGTCGTCCAATGTCCTCGGTTACTTCTACGTCTGATCTGTGGACTGGTCGTCCAATGTCCTCGGTTACTTCTACGTCTGATCTGTGGACTGGTCGTCCAATGTCCTCGGTTACTTCTACGTCTGATCTGTGGACTGGTCGTCCAATGTCCTCGGTTACTTCTACGTCTGATCTGTGGACTGGTCGTCCAATGTCCTCGGTTACTTCTACGTCTGATCTGTGGACTGGTCGTCCAATGTCCTCGGTTACTTCTACGTCTGATCTGTGGACTGGTCGTCCAATGTCCTCGGTTACTTCTACGTCTGATCTGTGGACTGGTCGTCCAATGTCCTCGGTTACTTCTACGTCTGATCTGTGGACTGGTCGTCCAATGTCCTCGGTTACTTCTACGTCTGATCTGTGGACTGGTCGTCCAATGTCCTCGGTTACTTCTACGTCTGATCTGTGGACTGGTCGTCCAATGTCCGAGGTTACTTCTATGTCTGATCTGTGGACTGGTCGTCCAATGTCTCGGTTACTTCTACGTCTGATCTGTGGACTGGTCGTCCAATGTCCTCGGTTACTTCTACGTCTGATCTGTGGACTGGTCGTCCAATGTCCTCGGTTACTTCTACGTCTGATCTGTGGACTGGTCGTCCAATGTCCTCGGTTACTTCTACGTCTGATCTGTGGACTGGTCGTCCAATGTCCTCGGTTACTTCTACGTCTGATCTGTGGACTGGTCGTCCAATGTCCTCGGTTACTTCTACGTCTGATCTGTGGACTGGTCGTCCAATGTCCTCGGTTACTTCTACGTCTGATCTGTGGAGTGGTCGTCCAATGTCCTCGGTTACTTCTATGTCTGATCTGTGGACTGGTCGTCCAATGTCCTCGGTTACTTCTATGTCTGATCTGTGGACTGGTCGTCCAATGTCCTCGGTTACTTCTACGTCTGATCTGTGGACTGGTCGTCCAATGTCCTCGGTTACTTCTACGTCTGATCTGTGGACTGGTCGTCCAATGTCCTCGGTTACTTCTATGTCTGATCTGTGGACTGGTCGTCCAATGTCCTCGGTTACTTCTACGTCTGATCTGTGGACTGGTCGTCCAATGTCCTCGGTTACTTCTACGTCTGATCTGTGGACTGGTCGTCCAATGTCCTCGGTTACTTCTACGTCTGATCTGTGGACTGGTCGTCCAATGTCCACAGTTACTTCTACGTCTGATCTGTGGACTGGTCGTCCAATGTCCTCGGTTACTTCTACGTCTGATCTGTGGACTGGTCGTCCAATGTCCTCGGTTACTTCTACGTCTGATCTGTGGACTGGTCGTCCAATGTCCTCGGTTACTTCTACGTCTGATCTGTGGACTGGTCGTCCAATGTCCTCGGTTACTTCTACGTCTGATCTGTGGACTGGTCGTCCAATGTCCTCGGTTACTTCTACGTCTGATCTGTGGACTGGTCGTCCAATGTCCTCGGTTACTTCTACGTCTGATCTGTGGACTGGTCGTCCAATGTCCTCGGTTACTTCTACGTCTGATCTGTGGACTGGTCGTCCAATGTCCACGGTTACTTCTACGTCTGATCTGTGGACTGGTCGTCCAATGTCCTCGGTTACTTCTATGTCTGATCTGTGGACTGGTCGTCAAATGTCCTCGTTTACTTCTATGTCTGATCTGTGGAAAGGTCGTCCAATGTCCTCGGTTACTTCTACGTCTGATCTGTGGACTGGTCGTCCAATGTCCTCGGTTACTTCTACGTCTGATCTGTGGACTGGTCGTCCAATGTCCTCGGTTACTTCTACGTCTGATCTGTGGACTGGTCGTCCAATGTCCTCGGTTACTTCTACGTCTGATCTGTGGACTGGTCGTCCAATGTCCTCGGTTACTTCTATTCTGATCTGTGGACTGGTCGTCCAATGTCCTCGGTTACTTCTACGTCTGATCTGTGGACTGGTCGTCCAATGTCCTCGGTTACTTCTACGTCTGATCTGTGGACTGGTCGTCCAATGTCCTCGGTTACTTCTACGTCTGATCTGTGGACTGGTCGTCCAATGTCCTCGGTTACTTCTACGTCTGATCTGTGGACTGGTCGTCCAATGTCCTCAGTTACTTCTACGTCTGATCTGTGGACTGGTCGTCCAATGTCCGCAGTTACTTCTACGTCTGATCTGTGGACTGGTCGTCCAATGTCCTCGGTTACTTCTACGTCTGATCTGTGGACTGGTCGTCCAATGTCCACAGTTACTTCTACGTCTGATCTGAGGACTGGTCGTCCAATGTCCACAGTTACTTCTATGTCTGATCTGTGGACTGGTCGTCCAATGTCCTCGGTTACTTCTACGTCTGATCTGTGGACTGGTCGTCCAATGTCCACAGTTACTTCTACGTCTGATCTGTGGACTGGTCGTCCAATGTCCTCGGTTACTTCTACGTCTGATCTGTGGACTGGTCGTCCAATGTCCACAGTTACTTCTACGTCTGATCTGTGGACTGGTCGTCCAATGTCCTCGGTTACTTCTATGTCTGATCTGTGGACTGGTCGTCCAATGTCCGCAGTTACTTCTACGTCTGATCTGTGGACTGGTCGTCCAATATATCTCCAGTTGTCGGTTGTTAACAGTAACCTCCTCCGACAATATCTCCAGTTGTCGGTTGTTAACAGTAAACTCCTCCGACAATATCTCCAGTTGTCGGTTGTTAACAGTGACCTCCTCCGACAATATCTCCAGTTGTCGGTTGTTTAACAGTAAACCTCCTCCGACAATATCTCCAGTTGTCGGTTGTTAACAGTAAACCTCCTCCGACAATATCTCCAGTTGTCGGTTGTTAACAGTAACCTCCTCCGACAATATCTCCAGTTGTCGGTTGTTTAACAGTAACCTCCTCCGACAATATCTCCAGTTGTCGGTTGTTAACAGTAAACCTCCTCCGACAATATCTCCAGTTGTCGGTTGTTAACAGTAACCTCCTCCGACAATATCTCCAGTTGTCGGTTGTTTACAAGTAACCTCCTCCGACAATATCTCCAGTTGTCGGTTGTTAACAGTAACCTCCTCCGACAATATCTCCAGTTGTCGGTTGTTAACAGTAACCTCCTCCGACAATATCTCCAGTTGTCGGTTGTTAACAGTAACCTCCTCCGACAATATCTCCAGTTGTCGGTTGTTAACAGTAAACCTCCTCCGACAATATCTCCAGTTGTCGGTTGTTAACAGTAAACTCCTCCGACAATATCTCCAGTTGTCGGTTGTTAACAGTGACCTCCTCCGACAATATCTCCAGTTGTCGGTTGTTAACAGTAAACTCCTCCGACAATATCTCCAGTTGTCGGTTGTTTACAGTAAACTCCTCCGACAATATCTCCAGTTGTCGGTTGTTAACAGTAACCTCCTCCGACAATATCTCCAGTTGTCGGTTGTTAACAGTAAACTCCTCCGACAATATCTCCAGTTGTCGATTGTTAACAGTGACCTCCTCCGACAATATCTCCAGTTGTCGGTTGTTTACAGTAAACACCCCAAACAATACCTCCAGTTGTCGGTTGTTTACAATAAACTCCTCCGACAATATCTCCAGTTGTCGGTTGTTAACAGTAACCTCCTCCGACAATATCTCCAGTTGTCGGTTGTTAACAGTAACCTCCTCCGACAATATCTCCAGTTGTCGGTTGTTAACAGTGACCTCCTCCGACAATATCTCCAGTTGTCGATTGTTAACAGTAACCTCCTCCGACAATATCTCCAGTTGTCGGTTGTTTACAGTAAACTCCTCCGACAATATCTCCAGTTGTCGGTTGTTTACATTAACCTCCTCCGACAATATCTCCAGTTGTCGATTATTAACAGTAACCTCCGACAATATCTCCAGTTGTCGGTTGTTAACAGTTAACCTCCTCCTCCGACAATATCTCCAGTTGTCGGTTGTTTACAGTAACCTCCTCCGACAATATCTCCAGTTGTCGGTTGTTAACAGTAACCTCCTCCGACAATATCTCCAGTTGTCGGTTGTTAACAGTAAACTCCTCCGACAATATCTCCAGTTGTCGGTTGTTAACAGTGACCTCCTCCGACAATATCTCCAGTTGTCGGTTGTTAACAGTAACCTCCTCCGACAATATCTCCAGTTGTCGGTTGTTAACAGTAACCTCCTCCGACAATATCTCCAGTTGTCGGTTGTTAACAGTAACCTCCTCCGACAATATCTCCAGTTGTCGGTTGTTAACAGTAACCTCCTCCGACAATATCTCCAGTTGTCGGTTGTTAACAGTAACCTCCTCCGACAATATCTCCAGTTGTCGGTTGTTTAACAGTAACCTCCTCCGACAATATCTCCAGTTGTCGGTTGTTTAACAGTAACCTCCTCCGACAATATCTCCAGTTGTCGGTTGTTAACAGTAACCTCCTCCGACAATATCTCCAGTTGTCGGTTGTTAACAGTAACCTCCTCCGACAATATCTCCAGTTGTCGGTTGTTAACAGTAACTCCTCCGACAATATCTCCAGTTGTCGTTGTTAACAGTAACTCCTCCGACAATATCTCCAGTTGTCGGTTGTTTAACAGTAACTCCTCCGACAATATCTCCAGTTGTCGGTTTGTTAACAGTAAACTCCTCCGACAATATCTCCAGTTGTCGGTTGTTAACAGTAACCTCCTCCGACAATATCTCCAGTTGTCGGTTGTTAACAGTAACCTCCTCCGACAATATCTCCAGTTGTCGGTTGTTAACAGTAACCTCCTCCGACAATATCTCCAGTTGTCGGTTGTTAACAGTAACCTCCTCCGACAATATATCTCCAGTTGTCGGTTGTTAACAGTAACCTCCTCCGACAATATCTCCAGTTGTCGGTTGTTAACAGTAACCTCCTCCGACAATATCTCCAGTTGTCGGTTGTTAACAGTAACCTCCTCCGACAATATCTCCAGTTGTCGGTTGTTAACAGTGACCTCCTCCGACAATATCTCCAGTTGTCGGTTGTTAACAGTAACCTCCTCCGACAATATCTCCAGTTGTCGGTTGTTAACAGTAAACTCCTCCGACAATATCTCCAGTTGTCGGTTGTTAACAGTGACCTCCTCCGACAATATCTCCAGTTGTCGGTTGTTAACAGTAACCTCCTCCGACAATATCTCCAGTTGTCGGTTGTTAACAGTAACCTCCTCCTCCGACAATATCTCCAGTTGTCGGTTGTTAACAGTAACCTCCTCCGACAATATCTCCAGTTGTCGGTTGTTAACAGTAACCTCCTCCGACAATATCTCCAGTTGTCGGTTGTTAACAGTGACCTCCTCCGACAATATCTCCAGTTGTCGGTTGTTAACAGTAAACTCCTCCGACAATATCTCCAGTTGTCGGTTGTTTACAATAACCTCCTCCGACAATATCTCCAGTTGTCGGTTGTTAACAGTAACCTCCTCCGACAATATCTCCAGTTGTCGGTTGTTGTTAACAGTGACCTCCTCCGACAATATCTCCAGTTGTCGGTTGTTAACAGTAAACTCCTCCGACAATATCTCCAGTTGTCGGTTGTTAACAGTAACCTCCTCCGACAATATCTCCAGTTGTCGGTTGTTTACAATAAACTCCTCCGACAATATCTCCAGTTGTCGGTTGTTAACAAGTAAACCTCCTCCGACAATATCTCCAGTTGTCGGTTGTTAACAGTAACCTCCTCCGACAATATCTCCAGTTGTCGGTTGTTAACAGTAACCTCCTCCGACAATATCTCCAGTTGTCGGTTGTTTAACAGTAACCTCCTCCGACAATATCTCCAGTTGTCGGTTGTTAACAGTAACCTCCTCCGACAATATCTCCAGTTGTCGGTTGTTAACAGTAACCTCCTCCGACAATATCTCCAGTTGTCGGTTGTTAACAGTAACCTCCTCCGACAATATCTCCAGTTGTCGGTTGTTAACAGTAACCTCCTCCGACAATATCTCCAGTTGTCGGTTGTTAACAGTAACCTCCTCCGACAATATCTCCAGTTGTCGGTTGTTAACAGTAACCTCCTCCGACAATATCTCCAGTTGTCGGTTGTTAAAGTAAACCTCCTCCGACAATATCTCCAGTTGTCGGTTGTTAACAGTGACCTCCTCCGACAATATCTCCAGTTGTCGGTTGTTAACAGTAACCTCCTCCGACAATATCTCCAGTTGTCGGTTGTTAACAGTAACCTCCTCCGACAATATCTCCAGTTGTCGGTTGTTTACAGTAACCTCCTCCGACAATATCTCCAGTTGTCGGTTGTTTACAGTAACCTCCTCCGACAATATCTCCAGTTGTCGGTTGTTAACAGTAAACTCCTCCGACAATATCTCCAGTTGTCGGTTGTTAACAGTAACCTCCTCCGACAATATCTCCAGTTGTCGGTTGTTAACAGTAAACTCCTCCGACAATATCTCCAGTTGTCGGTTGTTAACAGTAACCTCCTCCGACAATATCTCCAGTTGTCGGTTGTTTACAGTAACCTCCTCCGACAATATCTCCAGTTGTCGGTTGTTAACAGTAACCTCCTCCGACAATATCTCCAGTTGTCGGTTGTTAACAGTAACCTCCTCCGACAATATCTCCAGTTGTCGGTTGTTAACAGTAACCTCCTCCGACAATATCTCCAGTTGTCGGTTGTTTAACAGTAACCTCCTCCGACAATATCTCCAGTTGTCGGTTGTTAACAGTAAACTCCTCCGACAATATCTCCAGTTGTCGGTTGTTAACAGTAAACTCCTCCGACAATATCTCCAGTTGTCGGTTGTTTACAGTAACCTCCTCCGACAATATCTCCAGTTGTCGGTTGTTAACAGTAAACTCCTCCGACAATATCTCCAGTTGTCGGTTGTTTAGAATAACCTCCTCCGACAATATCTCCAGTTGTCGATTGTTAACAGTAAACTCCTCCGACAATATCTCCAGTTGTCGGTTGTTAACAGTAACCTCCTCCGACAATATCTCCAGTTGTCGGTTGTTTACAGTAAACTCCTCCGACAATATCTCCAGTTGTCGGTTGTTAACAGTGACCTCCTCCGACAATATCTCCAGTTGTCG
Organism: Argopecten irradians; assembly: GCF_041381155.1. Lineage (NCBI taxonomy): Eukaryota > Metazoa > Mollusca > Bivalvia > Pectinida > Pectinidae > Argopecten > Argopecten irradians. The sequence goes on from NC_091144.1 coordinate 42,863,178, forward strand.
GTTGTTTACAGTAAACTCCTCCGACAATATCTCCAGTTGTCGGTTGTTAACAGTAAACTCCTCCGACAATATCTCCAGTTGTCGGTTGTTAACAGTAACCTCCTCCGACAATATCTCCAGTTGTCGGTTGTTTACAGTAACCTCCTCCGACAATATCTCCAGTTGTCGGTTGTTTACAGTAACCTCCTCCGACAATATCTCCAGTTGTCGGTTGTTAACAGTAAACTCCTCCGACAATATCTCCAGTTGTCGGTTGTTAACAGTGACCTCCTCCGACAATATCTCCAGTTGTCGGTTGTTTACAGTAAACACCCCAAACAATACCTCCAGTTGTCGGTTGTTAACAGTAACCTCCTCCGACAATATCTCCAGTTGTCGGTTGTTAACAGTAACCTCCTCCGACAATATCTCCAGTTGTCGGTTGTTAAGTAAACTCCTCCGACAATATCTCCAGTTGTCGATTGTTAACAGTGACCTCCTCCGACAATATCTCCAGTTGTCGGTTGTTTACAGTAAACTCCTCCGACAATATCTCCAGTTGTCGGTTGTTTACAGTAAACACCCCCGACAATATCTCCAGTTGTCGGTTGTTAACAGTAAACTCCTCCGACAATATCTCCAGTTGTCGGTTGTTTACAATAACCTCCTCCGACAATATCTCCAGTTGTCGGTTGTTAACAGTAAACTCCTCCGACAATATCTCCAGTTGTCGGTTGTTAACAGTAACCTCCTCCGACAATATCTCCAGTTGTCGTTGTTACAGTAACTCCTCCGACAATATCTCCAGTTGTCGGTTGTTAACAGTAACCTCCTCCGACAATATCTCCAGTTGTCGGTTGTTAACAGTAACCTCCTCCGACAATATCTCCAGTTGTCGTTGTTAACAGTAACTCCTCCGACAATATCTCCAGTTGTCGGTTGTTAACAGTAACCTCCTCCGACAATATCTCCAGTTGTCGGTTGTTAACAGTAACTCCTCCGACAATATCTCCAGTTGTCGGTTGTTAACAGTAACCTCCTCCGACAATATCTCCAGTTGTCGGTTGTTAACAGTAACCTCCTCCGACAATATCTCCAGTTGTCGGTTGTTAACAGTAACCTCCTCCGACAATATCTCCAGTTGTCGGTTGTTAACAGTAAACCTCCTCCGACAATATCTCCAGTTGTCGGTTGTTAACAGTAACCTCCTCCGACAATATCTCCAGTTGTCGGTTGTTAACAGTAAACCTCCTCCGACAATATCTCCAGTTGTGTTGTTAACAGTAAACCTCCTCCGACAATATCTCCAGTTGTCGGTTGTTAACAGTAAACTCCTCCGACAATATCTCCAGTTGTCGGTTGTTAACAGTAACCTCCTCCGACAATATCTCCAGTTGTCGGTTGTTTAACAGTAAACCTCCTCCGACAATATCTCCAGTTGTCGGTTGTTAACAGTAACCTCCTCCGACAATATCTCCAGTTGTCGGTTGTTAACAGTAACCTCCTCCGACAATATCTCCAGTTGTCGGTTGTTAACAGTAACCTCCTCCGACAATATCTCCAGTTGTCGGTTGTTAACAGTAAACCTCCTCCGACAATATCTCCAGTTGTCGGTTGTTAACAGTAACCTCCTCCGACAATATCTCCAGTTGTCGGTTGTTAACAGTAACCTCCTCCGACAATATCTCCAGTTGTCGGTTGTTAACAGTAACCTCCTCCGACAATATCTCCAGTTGTCGGTTGTTAACAGTAACCTCCTCCGACAATATCTCCAGTTGTCGGTTGTTAACAGTAACCTCCTCCGACAATATCTCCAGTTGTCGGTTGTTAACAGTAACCTCCTCCGACAATATCTCCAGTTGTCGGTTGTTAACAGTAACCTCCTCCGACAATATCTCCAGTTGTCGGTTGTTAACAGTGACCTCCTCCGACAATATCTCCAGTTGTTGTCGGTTGTTAACAGTAACCTCCTCCGACAATATCTCCAGTTGTCGGTTGTTAACAGTAACCTCCTCCGACAATATCTCCAGTTGTCGGTTGTTAACAGTAACCTCCTCCGACAATATCTCCAGTTGTCGGTTGTTAACAGTAACCTCCTCCGACAATATCTCCAGTTGTCGGTTGTTAACAGTAACCTCCTCCGACAATATCTCCAGTTGTCGGTTGTTAACAGTAACCTCCTCCGACAATATCTCCAGTTGTCGGTTGTTAACAGTGACCTCCTCCGACAATATCTCCAGTTGTCGGTTGTTAACAGTAACCTCCTCCGACAATATCTCCAGTTGTCGGTTGTTAACAGTAACCTCCTCCGACAATATCTCCAGTTGTCGGTTGTTAACAGTAACCTCCTCCGACAATATCTCCAGTTGTCGGTTGTTAACAGTAACCTCCTCCGACAATATCTCCAGTTGTCGTTGTTAACAGTAACCTCCTCCGACAATATCTCCAGTTGTCGGTTGTTAACAGTAAACCTCCTCCGACAATATCTCCAGTTGTCGGTTGTTTAACAGTAACCTCCTCCGACAATATCTCCAGTTGTCGGTTGTTAACAGTAAACCCCTCCGACAATATCTCCAGTTGTCGGTTGTTAACAGTAACCTCCTCCGACAATATCTCCAGTTGTCGGTTGTTAACAGTAACCTCCTCCGACAATATCTCCAGTTGTCGATTGTTAACAGTAACCTCCTCCGACAATATCTCCAGTTGTCGGTTGTTAACAGTAACCTCCTCCGACAATATCTCCAGTTGTCGGTTGTTTAACAGTAACCTCCTCCGACAATATCTCCAGTTGTCGGTTGTTAACAGTAACCTCCTCCGACAATATCTCCAGTTGTCGGTTGTTAACAGTAACCTCCTCCGACAATATCTCCAGTTGTCGGTTGTTAACAGTAAACTCCTCCGACAATATCTCCAGTTGTCGGTTGTTAACAGTAACCTCCTCCGACAATATCTCCAGTTGTCGGTTGTTAACAGTAACCTCCTCCGACAATATCTCCAGTTGTCGGTTGTTAACAGTAAACTCCTCCGACAATATCTCCAGTTGTCGGTTGTTAACAGTAAACTCCTCCGACAATATCTCCAGTTGTCGGTTGTTAACAGTAAACTCCTCCGACAATATCTCCAGTTGTCGGTTGTTAACAGTAACCTCCTCCGACAATATCTCCAGTTGTCGGTTGTTAACAGTAAACTCCTCCGACAATATCTCCAGTTGTCGATTGTTAACAGTAAACTCCTCCGACAATATCTCCAGTTGTCGGTTGTTTACAGTAAACTCCTCCGACAATATCTCCAGTTGTCGGTTGTTTACAGTAAACTCCTCCGACAATATCTCCAGTTGTCGGTTGTTAACAGTAAACTCCTCCGACAATATCTCCAGTTGTCGGTTGTTAACAGTGACCTCCTCCGACAATATCTCCAGTTGTCGGTTGTTTACAGTAACCTCCTCCGACAATATCTCCAGTTGTCGGTTGTTAACAGTAAACTCCTCCGACAATATCTCCAGTTGTCGGTTGTTAACAGTAACCTCCTCCGACAATATCTCCAGTTGTCGGTTGTTAACAGTAAACTCCTCCGACAATATCTCCAGTTGTCGGTTGTTAACAGTAACCTCCTCCGACAATATCTCCAGTTGTCGGTTGTTAACAGTAACCTCCTCCGACAATATCTCCAGTTGTCGGTTTGTTAACAGTAACCTCCTCCGACAATATCTCCAGTTGTCGGTTGTTAACAGTAACCTCCTCCGACAATATCTCCAGTTGTCGGTTGTTTAACAGTAACCTCCTCCGACAATATCTCCAGTTGTCGGTTGTTAACAGTAAACCTCCTCCGACAATATCTCCAGTTGTCGGTTGTTAACAGTAACCTCCTCCGACAATATCTCCAGTTGTCGGTTTGTTAACAGTAACCTCCTCCGACAATATCTCCAGTTGTCGGTTGTTAACAGTAACCTCCTCCGACAATATCTCCAGTTGTCGGTTGTTAACAGTAAACTCCTCCGACAATATCTCCAGTTGTCGGTTGTTAACAGTAACCTCCTCCGACAATATCTCCAGTTGTCGGTTGTTTTACAGTAACCTCCTCCGACAATATCTCCAGTTGTCGGTTGTTAACAGTAACCTCCTCCGACAATATCTCCAGTTGTCGGTTGTTTACAGTAACCTCCTCCGACAATATCTCCAGTTGTCGGTTGTTAACAGTAAACTCCTCCGACAATATCTCCAGTTGTCGGTTGTTAACAGTAAACTCCTCCGACAATATCTCCAGTTGTCGGTTGTTAACAGTAAACTCCTCCGACAATATCTCCAGTTGTCGGTTGTTAACAGTAAACTCCTCCGACAATATCTCCAGTTGTCGGTTGTTAACAGTAACCTCCTCCGACAATATCTCCAGTTGTCGGTTGTTAACAGTAAACTCCTCCGACAATATCTCCAGTTGTCGATTGTTAACAGTGACCTCCTCCGACAATATCTCCAGTTGTCGGTTGTTTACAGTAAACACCTCCGACAATATCTCCAGTTGTCGGTTGTTTACAGTAAACTCCTCCGACAATATCTCCAGTTGTCGGTTGTTTACAGTAACCTCCTCCGACAATATCTCCAGTTGTCGGTTGTTAACAGTAAACTCCTCCGACAATATCTCCAGTTGTCGGTTGTTAACAGTAACCTCCTCCGACAATATCTCCAGTTGTCGGTTGTTAACAGTAACCTCCTCCGACAATATCTCCAGTTGTCGGTTGTTAACAGTAAACTCCTCCGACAATATCTCCAGTTGTCGGTTGTTAACAGTAACCTCCTCCGACAATATCTCCAGTTGTCGGTTGTTAACAGTAACCTCCTCCGACAATATCTCCAGTTGTCGGTTGTTTACAGTAAACTCCTCCGACAATATCTCCAGTTGTCGGTTGTTTACAGTAACCTCCTCCGACAATATCTCCAGTTGTCGGTTGTTAACAGTAAACTCCTCCGACAATATCTCCAGTTGTCGGTTGTTAACAGTAACCTCCTCCGACAATATCTCCAGTTGTCGGTTGTTAACAGTAACCTCCTCCGACAATATCTCCAGTTGTCGGTTGTTAACAGTAACCTCCTCCGACAATATCTCCAGTTGTCGTTTGTTAACAGTAACCTCCTCCGACAATATCTCCAGTTGTCGGTTGTTAACAGTAAACTCCTCCGACAATATCTCCAGTTGTCGGTTGTTAACAGTAAACTCCTCCGACAATATCTCCAGTTGTCGGTTGTTAACAGTAACCTCCTCCGACAATATCTCCAGTTGTCGGTTGTTAACAGTAACCTCCTCCGACAATATCTCCAGTTGTCGGTTGTTAACAGTAACCTCCTCCGACAATATCTCCAGTTGTCGGTTGTTAACAGTAACCTCCTCCGACAATATCTCCAGTTGTCGGTTGTTAACAGTAACCTCCTCCGACAATATCTCCAGTTGTCGGTTGTTAACAGTAACCTCCTCCGACAATATCTCCAGTTGTCGGTTGTTAACAGTAACCTCCTCCGACAATATCTCCAGTTGTCGGTTGTTAACAGTAACCTCCTCCGACAATATCTCCAGTTGTCGGTTGTTAAAGTAACCTCCTCCGACAATATCTCCAGTTGTCGGTTGTTAACAGTAACCTCCTCCGACAATATCTCCAGTTGTCGGTTGTTAACAGTAACCTCCTCCGACAATATCTCCAGTTGTCGGTTGTTTAACAGTAACCTCCTCCGACAATATCTCCAGTTGTCGGTTGTTAACAGTAACCTCCTCCGACAATATCTCCAGTTGTCGGTTGTTAACAGTAACCTCCTCCGACAATATCTCCAGTTGTCGGTTTTTAACAGTAACCTCCTCCGACAATATCTCCAGTTGTCGGTTGTTAACAGTAACCTCCTCCGACAATATCTCCAGTTGTCGGTTGTTAACAGTAACCTCCTCCGACAATATCTCCAGTTGTCGGTTGTTAACAGTAACCTCCTCCGACAATATCTCCAGTTGTCGGTTGTTAACAGTAACCTCCTCCGACAATATCTCCAGTTGTCGGTTGTTAACAGTAACCTCCTCCGACAATATCTCCAGTTGTCGGTTGTTTAACAGTAAACCTCCTCCGACACAATATCTCCAGTTGTCGGTTGTTAACAGTAACCTCCTCCGACAATATCTCCAGTTGTCGGTTGTTTAACAGTAACCTCCTCCACAATATCTCCAGTTGTCGGTTGTTAACAGTAACCTCCTCCGACAATATCTCCAGTTGTCGGTTGTTAACAGTAACCTCCTCCGACAATATCTCCAGTTGTCGGTTGTTAACAGTAACCTCCTCCGACAATATCTCCAGTTGTCGGTTGTTAACAGTGACCTCCTCCGACAATATCTCCAGTTGTCGGTTGTTAACAGTAACCTCCTCCGACAATATCTCCAGTTGTCGGTTGTTAACAGTAACCTCCTCCGACAATATCTCCAGTTGTCGGTTGTTAACAGTAAACTCCTCCGACAATATCTCCAGTTGTCGGTTGTTAACAGTAACCTCCTCCGACAATATCTCCAGTTGTCGGTTGTTAACAGTAAACCTCCTCCGACAATATCTCCAGTTGTCGGTTGTTAACAGTAACCTCCTCCGACAATATCTCCAGTTGTCGGTTGTTAACAGTAACCTCCTCCGACAATATCTCCAGTTGTCGGTTGTTAACAGTAAACTCCTCCGACAATATCTCCAGTTGTCGGTTGTTTAACAGTAACCTCCTCCGACAATATCTCCAGTTGTCGGTTGTTAACAGTAACCTCCTCCGACAATATCTCCAGTTGTCGGTTGTTAACAGTGACCTCCTCCGACAATATCTCCAGTTGTCGGTTGTTAACAGTAACCTCCTCCGACAATATCTCCAGTTGTCGGTTGTTAACAGTAACCTCCTCCGACAATATCTCCAGTTGTCGGTTGTTAACAGTAACCTCCTCCACAATATCTCCAGTTGTCGGTTGTTAACAGTAAACTCCTCCGACAATATCTCCAGTTGTCGGTTGTTAACAGTGAACTCCTCCGACAATATCTCCAGTTGTCGGTTGTTAACAGTAACCTCCTCCGACAATATCTCCAGTTGTCGGTTGTTAACAGTAACCTCCTCCGACAATATCTCCAGTTGTCGGTTGTTAACAGTAACCTCCTCCGACAATATCTCCAGTTGTCGGTTGTTTAACAGTAACCTCCTCCGACAATATCTCCAGTTGTCGGTTGTTAACAGTAAACTCCTCCGACAATATCTCCAGTTGTCGGTTGTTAACAGTAACCTCCTCCGACAATATCTCCAGTTGTCGGTTGTTAACAGTAAACTCCTCCGACAATATCTCCAGTTGTCGGTTGTTAACAGTAACCTCCTCCGACAATATCTCCAGTTGTCGGTTGTTAACAGTAACCTCCTCCGACAATATCTCCAGTTGTCGGTTGTTAACAGTAACCTCCTCCGACAATATCTCCAGTTGTCGGTTGTTAACTCCTCCGACAATACTCCAGTTGTCGTTGTAAGTAACCTCCTCCGACAATATCTCCAGTTGTCGGTTGTTAACAGTAACCTCCTCCGACAATATCTCCAGTTGTCGATTGTTAACAGTAAACTCCTCCGACAATATCTCCAGTTGTCGGTTGTTAACAGTAAACCTCCTCCGACAATATCTCCAGTTGTCGGTTGTTAACAGTAACCTCCTCCGACAATATCTCCAGTTGTCGGTTGTTAACAGTAAACCTCCTCCGACAATATCTCCAGTTGTCGGTTGTTTAACAGTAACCTCCTCCGACAATATCTCCAGTTGTCGGTTGTTAACAGTAACCTCCTCCGACAATATCTCCAGTTGTCGGTTGTTAACAGTAACCTCCTCCGACAATATCTCCAGTTGTCGGTTGTTTACAGTAAACTCCTCCGACAATATCTCCAGTTGTCGGTTGTTAACAGTAAACTCCTCCGACAATATCTCCAGTTGTCGGTTGTTAACAGTAACCTCCTCCGACAATATCTCCAGTTGTCGGTTGTTAACAGTAACCTCCTCCGACAATATCTCCAGTTGTCGGTTGTTAACAGTGACCTCCTCCGACAATATCTCCAGTTGTCGGTTGTTAACAGTAACCTCCTCCACAATATCTCCAGTTGTCGGTTGTTAACAGTGACCTCCTCCGACAATATCTCCAGTTGTCGGTTGTTAACAGTAACCTCCTCCGACAATATCTCCAGTTGTCGATTGTTAACAGTAACCTCCTCCGACAATATCTCCAGTTGTCGGTTGTTAACAGTAAACTCCTCCGACACAATATCTCCAGTTGTCGGTTGTTAACAGTAACCTCCTCCGACAATATCTCCAGTTGTCGGTTGTTAACAGTAACCTCCTCCGACAATATCTCCAGTTGTCGGTTGTTAACAGTAACCTCCTCCGACAATATCTCCAGTTGTCGGTTGTTTAACAGTAACCTCCTCCGACAATATCTCCAGTTGTCGGTTGTTTAACAGTAACCTCCTCCGACAATATCTCCAGTTGTCGGTTGTTAACAGTAACCTCCTCCGACAATATCTCCAGTTGTCGGTTGTTTACAGTAACCTCCTCCGACAATATCTCCAGTTGTCGGTTGTTAACAGTAAACTCCTCCGACAATATCTCCAGTTGTCGGTTGTTAACAGTAAACTCCTCCGACAATATCTCCAGTTGTCGGTTGTTTACAATAAACTCCTCCGACAATATCTCCAGTTGTCGGTTGTTAACAGTAACCTCCTCCGACAATATCTCCAGTTGTCGGTTGTTAACAGTAAACTCCTCCGACAATATCTCCAGTTGTCGATTGTTAACAGTAACCTCCTCCGACAATATCTCCAGTTGTCGGTTGTTAACAGTAAACTCCTCCGACAATATCTCCAGTTGTCGGTTGTTAACAGTAACCTCCTCCGACAATATCTCCAGTTGTCGGTTGTTAACAGTAAACTCCTCCGACAATATCTCCAGTTGTCGGTTGTTAACAGTAACCTCCTCCGACAATATCTCCAGTTGTCGGTTGTTTACAGTAACCTCCTCCGACAATATCTCCAGTTGTCGGTTGTTAACAGTAACCTCCTCCGACAATATCTCCAGTTGTCGGTTGTTACAGTAACCTCCTCCGACAATATCTCCAGTTGTCGGTTGTTAACAGTAACCTCCTCCGACAATATCTCCAGTTGTCGGTTGTTAACAGTAACCTCCTCCGACAATATCTCCAGTTGTCGGTTGTTAACAGTGACCTCCTCCGACAATATCTCCAGTTGTCGGTTGTTAACAGTAAACTCCTCCGACAATATCTCCAGTTGTCGGTTGTTTACAGTAACCTCCTCCGACAATATCTCCAGTTGTCGGTTGTTAACAGTAAACTCCTCCGACAATATCTCCAGTTGTCGGTTGTTAACAGTAACCTCCTCCGACAATATCTCCAGTTGTCGGTTGTTAACAGTAACCTCCTCCGACAATATCTCCAGTTGTCGGTTGTTAACAGTGACCTCCTCCGACAATATCTCCAGTTGTCGGTTGTTTACAGTAAACTCCTCCGACAATATCTCCAGTTGTCGGTTGTTAACAGTAAACTCCTCCGACAATATCTCCAGTTGTCGGTTGTTAACAGTAACCTCCTCCGACAATATCTCCAGTTGTCGGTTGTTAACAGTAAACCCCTCCGACAATATCTCCAGTTGTCGGTTGTTAACAGTAACCTCCTCCGACAATATCTCCAGTTGTCGGTTGTTAACAGTAACCTCCTCCGACAATATCTCCAGTTGTCGGTTGTTAACAGTAAACTCCTCCGACAATATCTCCAGTTGTCGTCGGTTGTTAACAGTAAACCTCCTCCGACAATATCTCCAGTTGTCGGTTGTTAACAGTAAACTCCTCCGACAATATCTCCAGTTGTCGGTTGTTAACAGTAACCTCCTCCGACAATATCTCCAGTTGTCGGTTGTTAACAGTAAACTCCTCCGACAATATCTCCAGTTGTCGGTTGTTTAGAATAACCTCCTCCGACAATATCTCCAGTTGTCGGTTGTTAACAGTAAACTCCTCCGACAATATCTCCAGTTGTCGGTTGTTAACAGTAACCTCCTCCGACAATATCTCCAGTTGTCGGTTGTTAACAGTAAACTCCTCCGACAATATCTCCAGTTGTCGGTTGTTTACAGTAACCTCCTCCGACAATATCTCCAGTTGTCGGTTGTTAACAGTAAACTCCTCCGACAATATCTCCAGTTGTCGGTTGTTAACAGTAACCTCCTCCGACAATATCTCCAGTTGTCGGTTGTTTACAGTAACCTCCTCCGACAATATCTCCAGTTGTCGGTTGTTAACAGTAACCTCCTCCGACAATATCTCCAGTTGTCGGTTGTTAACAGTAACCTCCTCCGACAATATCTCCAGTTGTCGGTTGTTTACAGTAAACTCCTCCGACAATATCTCCAGTTGTCGGTTGTTAACAGTAAACTCCTCCGACAATATCTCCAGTTGTCGGTTGTTAACAGTAAACTCCTCCGACAATATCTCCAGTTGTCGGTTGTTAACAGTAACCTCCTCCGACAATATCTCCAGTTGTCGGTTGTTAACAGTAAACTCCTCCGACAATATCTCCAGTTGTCGGTTGTTTAGTAAATACAGTAACCTCCTCCGACAATATCTCCAGTTGTCGGTTGTTAACAGTAAACTCCTCCGACAATATCTCCAGTTGTCGGTTGTTAACAGTAACCTCCTCCGACAATATCTCCAGTTGTCGGTTGTTAACAGTAACCTCCTCCGACAATATCTCCAGTTGTCGGTTGTTAACAGTAACCTCCTCCGACAATATCTCCAGTTGTCGGTTGTTAACAGTAAACTCCTCCGACAATATCTCCAGTTGTCGGTTGTTAACAGTAAACCCCTCCGACAATATCTCCAGTTGTCGGTTGTTTACAGTAACCATACAGTAACCTCCTCCGACAATATCTCCAGTTGTCGGTTGTTAACAGTAACCTCCTCCGACAATATCTCCAGTTGTCGGTTGTTAACAGTAACCTCCTCCGACAATATCTCCAGTTGTCGGTTGTTAACAGTAACCTCCTCCGACAATATCTCCAGTTGTCGGTTGTTAACAGTAAACTCCTCCGACAATATCTCCAGTTGTCGGTTGTTTACAGTAACCTCCTCCGACAATATCTCCAGTTGTCGGTTGTTAACAGTAAACTCCTCCGACAATATCTCCAGTTGTCGGTTGTTAACAGTAACCTCCTCCGACAATATCTCCAGTTGTGTTTCTTTGTTAACAGTAACCTCCTCCGACAATATCTCCAGTTGTCGGTTGTTAACAGTAACCTCCTCCGACAATATCTCCAGTTGTCGGTTGTTAACAGTAAACTCCTCCGACAATATCTCCAGTTGTCGGTTGTTAACAGTGACCTCCTCCGACAATATCTCCAGTTGTCGGTTGTTAACAGTAACCTCCTCCGACAATATCTCCAGTTGTCGGTTGTTAACAGTAACCTCCTCCGACAATATCTCCAGTTGTCGGTTGTTAACAGTAAACTCCTCCGACAATATCTCCAGTTGTCGGTTGTTTACAGTAAACTCCTCCGACAATATCTCCAGTTGTCGGTTGTTTACAGTAAACTCCTCCGACAATATCTCCAGTTGTCGGTTGTTTACAGTAACCTCCTCCGACAATATCTCCAGTTGTCGGTTGTTAACAGTAAACTCCTCCGACAATATCTCCAGTTGTCGGTTGTTAACAGTAACCTCCTCCGACAATATCTCCAGTTGTCGGTTGTTAACAGTGACCTCCTCCGACAATATCTCCAGTTGTCGGTTGTTAACAGTAACCTCCTCCGACAATATCTCCAGTTGTCGGTTGTTAACAGTAACCTCCTCCGACAATATCTCCAGTTGTCGGTTGTTAACAGTGACCTCCTCCGACAATATCTCCAGTTGTCGGTTGTTAACAGTAACCTCCTCCGACAATATCTCCAGTTGTCGGTTGTTAACAGTAACCTCCTCCGACAATATCTCCAGTTGTCGGTTGTTAACAGTGACCTCCTCCGACAATATCTCCAGTTGTCGGTTGTTAACAGTAACCTCCTCCGACAATATCTCCAGTTGTCGGTTGTTAACAGTAAACTCCTCCGACAATATCTCCAGTTGTCGGTTGTTAACAGTGACCTCCTCCGACAATATCTCCAGTTGTCGGTTGTTTACAGTAAACTCCTCCGACAATATCTCCAGTTGTCGGTTGTTTACAGTAACCTCCTCCGACAATATCTCCAGTTGTCGGTTGTTAACAGTAACCTCCTCCGACAATATCTCCAGTTGTCGGTTGTTAAGTAACCTCCTCCGACAATATCTCCAGTTGTCGGTTGTTTACAGTAACCTCCTCCGACAATATCTCCAGTTGTCGGTTGTTAACAGTAAACTCCTCCGACAATATCTCCAGTTGTCGGTTGTTAACAGTAACCTCCTCCGACAATATCTCCAGTTGTCGGTTGTTAACAGTAACCTCCTCCGACAATATCTCCAGTTGTCGGTTGTTAACAGTAACCTCCTCCGACAATATCTCCAGTTGTCGGTTGTTAACAGTAACCTCCTCCGACAATATCTCCAGTTGTCGGTTGTTAACAGTAACCTCCTCCGACAATATCTCCAGTTGTCGGTTGTTAACAGTAAACTCCTCCGACAATATCTCCAGTTGTCGGTTGTTAACAGTAACCTCCTCCGACAATATCTCCAGTTGTCGGTTGTTAACAGTAACCTCCTCCGACAATATCTCCAGTTGTCGGTTGTTAACAGTAACCTCCTCCGACAATATCTCCAGTTGTCGGTTGTTAACAGTAACCTCCTCCGACAATATCTCCAGTTGTCGGTTGTTAACAGTAACCTCCTCCGACAATATCTCCAGTTGTCGGTTGTTAACAGTAACCTCCTCCGACAATATCTCCAGTTGTCGGTTGTTAACAGTAACCTCCTCCGACAATATCTCCAGTTGTCGGTTGTTTAAAGTAAACTCCTCCGACAATATCTCCAGTTGTCGGTTGTTAACAGTAACCTCCTCCGACAATATCTCCAGTTGTCGGTTGTTAACAGTAAACTCCTCCGACAATATCTCCAGTTGTCGGTTGTTTACAGTAACCTCCTCCGACAATATCTCCAGTTGTCGGTTGTTAACAGTAAACTCCTCCGACAATATCTCCAGTTGTCGGTTGTTAACAGTAAACTCCTCCGACAATATCTCCAGTTGTCGGTTGTTTACAGTAACCTCCTCCGACAATATCTCCAGTTGTCGGTTGTTAACAGTAAACTCCTCCGACAATATCTCCAGTTGTCGGTTGTTAACAGTAACCTCCTCCGACAATATCTCCAGTTGTCGGTTGTTAACAGTAAACTCCTCCGACAATATCTCCAGTTGTCGATTGTTAACAGTAACCTCCTCCGACAATATCTCCAGTTGTCGGTTGTTAACAGTAACCTCCTCCGACAATATCTCCAGTTGTCGGTTGTTTAACAGTAACCTCCTCCGACAATATCTCCAGTTGTCGGTTGTTAACAGTAACCTCCTCCGACAATATCTCCAGTTGTCGGTTGTTAACATAACCTCCTCCGACAATATCTCCAGTTGTCGGTTGTTAACAGTAACCTCCTCCGACAATATCTCCAGTTGTCGGTTGTTTAACAGTAACCTCCTCCGACAATATCTCCAGTTGTCGGTTGTTTAACAGTAACCTCCTCCGACAATATCTCCAGTTGTCGGTTGTTAACAGTAACCTCCTCCGACAATATCTCCAGTTGTCGGTTGTTAACAGTAACCTCCTCCGACAATATCTCCAGTTGTCGGTTGTTAACAGTAACCTCCTCCGACAATATCTCCAGTTGTCGGTTGTTAACAGTAACCTCCTCCGACAATATCTCCAGTTGTCGGTTGTTAACAGTAACCTCCTCCGACAATATCTCCAGTTGTCGGTTGTTAACAGTAACCTCCTCCGACAATATCTCCAGTTGTCGGTTGTTAACAAGTAACCTCCTCCGACAATATCTCCAGTTGTCGGTTGTTAACAGTAAACCTCCTCCGACAATATCTCCAGTTGTCGGTTGTTTAACAGTAACCTCCTCCGACAATATCTCCAGTTGTCGGTTGTTAACAGTGACCTCCTCCGACAATATCTCCAGTTGTCGGTTGTTAACAGTAACCTCCTCCGACAATATCTCCAGTTGTCGGTTGTTTAACAGTAAACCTCCTCCGACAATATCTCCAGTTGTCGGTTGTTAACAGTAACCTCCTCCGACAATATCTCCAGTTGTCGGTTGTTAACAGTAACCTCCTCCGACAATATCTCCAGTTGTCGGTTGTTAACAGTAACCTCCTCCGACAATATCTCCAGTTGTCGGTTGTTAACAGTAACCTCCTCCGACAATATCTCCAGTTGTCGGTTTGTTAACAGTAACCTCCTCCGACAATATCTCCAGTTGTCGGTTGTTAACAGTGACCTCCTCCGACAATATCTCCAGTTGTCGGTTGTTAACAGTAACCTCCTCCGACAATATCTCCAGTTGTCGGTTGTTAACAGTAACCTCCTCCGACAATATCTCCAGTTGTCGGTTGTTTACAGTAACCTCCTCCGACAATATCTCCAGTTGTCGGTTGTTAACAGTAACCTCCTCCGACAATATCTCCAGTTGTCGGTTGTTAACAGTAACCTCCTCCGACAATATCTCCAGTTGTCGGTTGTTAACAGTAACCTCCTCCGACAATATCTCCAGTTGTCGGTTGTTAACAGTAAACTCCTCCGACAATATCTCCAGTTGTCGGTTGTTAACAGTAACCTCCTCCGACAATATCTCCAGTTGTCGGTTGTTAACAGTGACCTCCTCCGACAATATCTCCAGTTGTCGATTGTTAACAGTAAACTCCTCCGACAATATCTCCAGTTGTCGGTTGTTTACAGTGACCTCCTCCGACAATATCTCCAGTTGTCGGTTGTTAACAGTAACCTCCTCCGACAATATCTCCAGTTGTCGGTTGTTAACAGTAACCTCCTCCGACAATATCTCCAGTTGTCGGTTGTTAACAGTAACCTCCTCCGACAATATCTCCAGTTGTCGGTTGTTAACAGTAACCTCCTCCGACAATATCTCCAGTTGTCGGTTGTTAACAGTAACCTCCTCCGACAATATCTCCAGTTGTCGGTTGTTAACAGTAAACTCCTCCGACAATATCTCCAGTTGTCGGTTGTTAACAGTAAACTCCTCCGACAATATCTCCAGTTGTCGGTTGTTAACAGTGACCTCCTCCGACAATATCTCCAGTTGTCGGTTGTTTACAGTAAACACCCCAACAATACCTCCTGTCGGTTGTTAACAGTAACCTCCTCCGACAATATCTCCAGTTGTCGGTTGTTAACAGTGACCTCCTCCGACAATATCTCCAGTTGTCGGTTGTTTACAGTAACCTCCTCCGACAATATCTCCAGTTGTCGGTTGTTAACAGTAACCTCCTCCGACAATATCTCCAGTTGTCGGTTGTTAACAGTAACCTCCTCCGACAATATCTCCAGTTGTCGGTTGTTAACAGTAACCTCCTCCGACAATATCTCCAGTTGTCGGTTGTTAACAGTAACCTCCTCCGACAATATCTCCAGTTGTCGGTTGTTAACAGTAACCTCCTCCGACAATATCTCCAGTTGTCGGTTGTTAACAGTAACCTCCTCCGACAATATCTCCAGTTGTCGGTTGTTAACAGTAAACTCCTCCGACAATATCTCCAGTTGTCGGTTTGTTAACAGTGACCTCCTCCGACAATATCTCCAGTTGTCGGTTGTTAACAGTAAACTCCTC
This sequence comes from Argopecten irradians, assembly GCF_041381155.1. Lineage (NCBI taxonomy): Eukaryota > Metazoa > Mollusca > Bivalvia > Pectinida > Pectinidae > Argopecten > Argopecten irradians. Next base: position 42,878,982 of record NC_091144.1, read on the forward strand.
CGACAATATCTCCAGTTGTCGGTTGTTTAGAGTAACCTCCTCCGACAATATCTCCAGTTGTCGGTTGTTAACAGTAACCTCCTCCGACAATATCTCCAGTTGTCGGATTGTTAACAGTGACCTCCTCCGACAATATCTCCAGTTGTCGGTTGTTAACAGTAACCTCCTCCGACAATATCTCCAGTTGTCGGTTGTTAACAGTAACCTCCTCCGACAATATCTCCAGTTGTCGGTTGTTAACAGTAAACTCCTCCGACAATATCTCCAGTTGTCGGTTGTTAACAGTAACCTCCTCCGACAATATCTCCAGTTGTCGGTTGTTTACAGTAACCTCCTCCGACAATATCTCCAGTTGTCGGTTGTTAACAGTAACCTCCTCCGACAATATCTCCAGTTGTCGGTTGTTAACAGTAACCTCCTCCGACAATATCTCCAGTTGTCGGTTGTTAACAAGTGACCTCCTCCGACAATATCTCCAGTTGTCGTTGTTAACAGTAAACCTCCTCCGACAATATCTCCAGTTGTCGGTTGTTAACAGTAACCTCCTCCGACAATATCTCCAGTTGTCGGTTGTTAACAGTAAACCTCCTCCGACAATATCTCCAGTTGTCGGTTGTTAACAGTAACCTCCTCCGACAATATCTCCAGTTGTCGGTTGTTAACAGTAAACCTCCTCCGACAATATCTCCAGTTGTCGGTTGTTAACAGTAACCTCCTCCGACAATATCTCCTCAATTACAGACCAACAACTATCCATCTCCCGCGTTTGTTAGCTTCACACTCTCATTAAATTGTTCCCCAGTAAGAACCCTTGTTTTGATATTACTCCCCCCAACCCATTAACTTCCCCCAGGTATCAAATAAAAACTGGCAATCACTCGCTCCGTTACCCCCCTCCTTCCAGAGTCCCCCTCTCCACCCGTACTCCACAATATCCCCCCCCAAACTAATCGATGTGGACCCTCCTAAACCCAGTCGATCCTTCCCCCACTTAGCTAACCTCCTACAAACCTATCTCCAGTTGGTCGTTTGTTTCCATGCTAGAAACCTCCCCAAATTATTCCACCCACAATTCCTCCGGAAATCTCTATCAAAACCCCCAGAACTACCCCCCCCACCTCTGTCATCCCACACCCCCGACCTCACACATGTCTTGTTATACAAACAACAAACTTCCCCCCACAAAACCCAAACTCTCCTGTTCTCCCTGTAAAACACTACCTAAAAATCAACGACCCCACGGTAAACGAGAGGTGACACGATACCCAGTCCAAAACTATTAGCCTCCTCCCCCACCCCCTGTTTGAAATACCCCCCCCCATTGGGCCCAGTCCCAAAACAAATAAAATTATCCCCGACAAATATTAACGCTCCAGTTTGTGCGGTTGATTCCAGTAGCCTATACCCCATTCCACAGTTGTATAGACATGTCGACTCTCACAATGTCCTTTCCCAGTGAATACCTCGACATAAAAACTACTCTAAATGTAAACCTCCTTTTCTCCATCCATAATACCCCCACATACAAAACTATCTCAAAGATGCCCCTAGCCGAACACCCCAATTCGACTCGCCCCTCCTCGAAACTAATCCAACCCCATCCCACCTCCCCTCCCAAATTTGTTTTTCTCATACACCTCCAACGTAACCTCCTCAGAACCAAACCTGGTCCCCAACAACTCACCCGACCAATACCCCGCCCCTAAGAACGTGACCTCCTCGACTCCTCATTTTCCCGCCCTCACTCCCCCCACCAATACACAGTTGCTCGAATGACTCTGTTAACGACAACGAACCCCCAAGTCTCCACCCATCAGAACCCCTCCCAATATCTCGAAGTTTGTCCCCCTCTCCCATACCTACCCAGTCCTCCCTCCGAAATTTTAAAAATTATTGCTCGAACCCCCCTCCCCCCAATTGTTTCACAGAGACCTCCAATCGACAATCATCTTACCCTTTTCCTGTTCATTAGTAACTCACGCTCGACCACGGGACAACATCTCCCCCCCCCAGCATAAAACACTAACCGCCAAAACCCATCCAACCTAAATACACACCTTCCCTGCGGGGCGAGCTTGGGCTAGTCCCTCCCCACCCCAAATTTTAACCCCTACCTCCTCTAACAGTGTAACCGACCTCCCACCTCCCCCACAAAAACCCAAAGTTACTGTCAAAACACCACCATTCCTCAGTAATAGCCAACTAGTAAACCTACCGCCCATACCATGCCCCCTTTGACAGATGTTCGGCTAGTACAACCCCTCAAAATTGAACCGACAATAACTCCCTAGTATGTTTAGGTTATGAGTGAAACACACCCGTAAAGAACTTTTCAATCACCTAACCAGCCCAATCCCATACACCTCCCTTAACCCCCACAACCCCTGTCCCCCCTATATACCCCACCCCCCCCCCCCCCATCCCATACCTCAAAAAAACAAAGTCGCCCGGCTCCGCTACAAACAGGAACCAACCCCCACAGAAAAGCCCCAACTGTATCTCATCGCTCCTTCACCCGACCCCAACCCCACTACCACAACACTACCCCCACCTCCACACCGTTAAGACAGTCCAGCCCAATGTAATCCTCATACCTCCCCCACCGGCCCTCCCCCCCGATGACCCCCCATAGCCAGGCCGCATTCCAAGTGCCCCCCACCCCCATAATCCCCAACCCCCTCCCACCCTACACTCCCCAAGCCCACCCAATTAACTCTACAGTGACCGTGCCTTTCATCCATTCCCCCAGCAATGTAACCCATAAACCTCACATAAACCCCTACCACACCCCACTACAAACAATCCCCTACCTCGCCCCGCAAAAGCTCACCCCCCCTCCCACTCTAACGAACCGTAGACCTCATCCAAATAAACCCCCCACCACTCCCCCCTACAACAATCCTTACCCTTACCCCACCGAACCCCCTACTCCCCCCACTCCTCCACCCCCACAAACCCTCGGGCAGCCACCCCCCACCCAATCTAGACTCTAAACCACGCCAACTCGACCCATACACACCCCCCACCCACCCCCCCCATCCTCCCAACCCCATTATCGAAACCACCCTACTCGATAAACACCCCAGCAACATCAGACCCTAACCATCAACCCGAAAAACGGCACCCATAACCCACCACTTCAACCGTAACAAACTCCACAACAGCGCAACTCAACCTATTTATGAGTATTAACCATTTCCCAACTGCGAACCGCCAATGAATCCGTAGCCCTTGGCTACTCCCAAACACATTCCCCTAAACCCAACACACTGAAGCAAAATGTCCGCTCCCCCCCAAACGGAAGATTCGCATCACGTACCCCCCACACCTCCTCACCAATAACCAAGATACCACCTCTCCCCCCGTTAGCCCAATGACCTACCCTCCCTCTAACCCAGCCGGTCCCCCATCCCCAACAGAACTAACCAGTAAAGCATCCCGTCTAAAACCCCCTCTACCGCAAAAACTCCTCACACCTAGCTCCAGCCTCAAACCACAATTCATCCCTTCCCATCATGTCGCCCGCTCACGACATTTGTTGTGACTACCACTCCCCCCCATAAACTACCGTTCACACCCGCACTCCCAGTCCCAGCAATACACCCCCCCTCTAGTGACGCCAACACGCCTCCCAATCACCAACCATGCGCCCCACACAAACCCTTGGGGTGTGTCGGGAGTTGTCTTCATCCATTTGTGATCACCACATCCAACGGGGGGAAAAACGCTCCCCCCTCGACGCATTGACAGTAACCTGTTTACGTTCAACATTACGCATGCCCACCCTCCAATACACGTGCATAATCACCCCCATCTACCATGCATGTGACTCCACACTTGGAGCTTGTCACATGTTTAACGGAACGTACCCCCCAACGTCAACCCAGGAAGCAAGTACACACACAAGACCATCTCCGCAGGGCGACCCCAATCATCGACACCACCCCCCAACACCAGATCCCTCAACTACAACCCACCACGGGCGTCAGGACGAAACGCCTCGGACCCAAACCGACCCCCGGCCGACGCACCCAAGACACCCCCGACCCGGCCGCCCCAAACTGATACCTGAGCCTACAGCTTGTTGTTTTCGGGATCGTGTTTGTTTTAAACAAATAAAACCCTTTTCTCCGAACCTCTAAACCACTTGCTAAATACTGCCCTCCGCCGGCGCCAAATCATATCCTCCAGCGGGTTGGGTCGTTGTTTACCAAACACCCAGTAATCGCGATAACGCTTAAACTAGAACTATCTCACAGCGCACAAATGTGCCCTTAACCCAGCTTCCTAACCATTTCCGTGCCGTAACACATGGCTCCCGGAAGTAGTGTTGGGTCTCGTCTGTTACTTGTATTAAGCTCACGAAAAAGTAGATGCGTAATTCAGTAACATCAACTCACTGGGTCTAACGACCTATGTGAACACTCGCAGCAAAAACCCCGTAAAAAAAAAAAGACTCAGTGCTAAACAAACCCCCTATAATGCGGCACTACTTCTTGCCCTTGCCGGAACCGCAGAGAGACCACATTAAGAAGAAAGGAGACACTTACTTATAACGTCCCCGTGACTCACACCCCTTATCTGTAACTGCCCTTCCTCCCGCGGTAAACTGCACGACAATAT